>NW_021832424.1:0-5000 GCF_006345805.1 Octopus sinensis | reverse complement strand
ATTATATATATATATATATATAGGCATATATATATATATGTATATATTTATAATATATATAATATATATATACACACATATATATATGTGTAATATATATAAATAAATATATATATATATATATCATATAAATACGTCCATACATACATATATATGTGTGTGTATGTGTGTGTGTGTGTGTGTGTGTGTGTGTGTGTGTGTTTGTACATATGGCTATGGCCAAGATCGATTTAAACCCTTTTGGATTGCCCTCGCACTCAAGAATTTTGTCTACCACGGGTCTCAGGAACTGGAAACTCAATATATCTGAAGAGAAATACTGGGTGCACGAGTTGCTAAGGATTAAATGATGCAATCTAAAAGGACAACACTCAGCACCGCATAATTGATAGTTGGCCATTCCCACGCAACTGATTTCTTCTGTCCTGGCAGACAAGTGTTGCTTATATTTTCCCTTTCAAAATGTCCAGTGACACGCTACCATCCAGGGTGAGTGATGCAGCTGTTTTAAACGTCAACAGCTTTATGAAAAGTCGAATGGTAATTCTTTATATCATCACCAAATACAGACATCATTTCTCTTTTGATATGAACTGATATAAAATTCGCCCACGCGCGCATGAATCTCTCTCTGTGTGTATGTATGTGTGTGCGTGCGTGCGTATGTGATTGTAGTTCTTCGGAGGTTTTGTACCACGAACTTATCCAAAGCACTCAGCAACGCCTGTGAGATCGGCGTGGTATAAAACACCAGTTGTGAGGGAGGGATTGATTCTAAATTATATCTAGATATGTATATATGTATATATGTATATATGTATATGTATATATGTATATATATATATATATATATATATATATATATATATATATATATATATATATATATATATATATATATCTTGATATATATCTATATGCATATATATATATATGTATATTATATATCTATCTAGATATGTATATATGTATGTATACATATTTATACACACACACACACATATATATATATACGTATGTATACATACGCACATATTCTTACACTCACACTCACGCACATACGTATATACACACAATCACACAGATACATACAGACACACATGCACACACACACACACGCACTGACACGGATACATACAGAGTGGATCGCTCTCTCCTATGGTTTTGCTGTTTTATAGTACACGAAACAACTTAGAAAATAAATGTTGCCACCGTCGAAACATGCTTAAATTATTCTCTGAATATCAAATCTAACTGGTAAAACTTTTAGCGTTCTGGCGTGGTATACACAGAACCTTTTCTCTGTCTTCATATCTTCAAATTGGAATTAGGATATGGTGGTCATCTACGCATTAAATAAGCATTCGGGGTAATATATATATATAATAAAATATTAGGGAATAAATCCAAACTTACAGGGAAAAATCAGATTTAGGATTAAATCCAATTTTATAGTATAAATATATTATATTATATTAAATTAGAGATAAAACAACTATTAGGCAAATCAAACAATGAAAAACATAAGCCAATACATAAAATTAATTTAATTTATATTATTTTAAATATATATCAAAAGTATTAAAAGTTTAATAAAAGATAAAGAGTAAAACACTACGATCGTTTCATGGCTGTACAATTCGAATAACAATAATTTAAATTCATTTTATAATTCGAGTTATGGTTACAGTCAGTCTTCAGGTTAATTGAAATATCTAAAAAATAATCAGAAATATTTAAACAATACTTTTAAGATATAAATAATATAATAATATTACTTATAATAAACTCTATTATCAAACTAGAAACATAAAACTTAACAATTATGATTATATCAAAATCGACTATAATGTTAAATATTAATTTTAATTTATAAGGTTGGAAACCCACCAATAATCTAATATCGGTATTAATCTATGTCTAATACATAAATATTTAAAAATGACTATTATATATAAATTATCAATGAAAATATATAATGTATATAAATATTATAATTAAGATCTAAAATAATCTCTATAAATAAATATATGTGCACATATAATAAAAAACCTAATAAATTAATTTTCATATTAAAGATGAAATAGCTAATTTCAAAATACAAATATATATATATATATATATATATATATATATATATAATAGATGGATTGTAGTACACTACAGCTGTTTCAGACGTGTTTTGTTTTTGTTGATGAACTGAAGTGTTACATCATGCAAAAAAGAAAAAAAATGTTTTCACCAGGTGAATACAAGTAAGAATTAAATATTTAGAACTTCTCAAGAACAATTACATTAAATAGTGCCATATGAATCTAGTGACACAAATTGTGTTTACCCATGTGCGACTTGATCACTCGTTGTATATTCGGTCAAACATTTCTGTATACATGTAAACATTTCTGTATAACCTGAGTACAACTCTGTGTTTACTCTTGTAAGTACGTAGTTGGCCTTAAATATAGTTTGTACACAATAACCCTATCACCGACCTTGCATTGGTGGTTTCACTATTCAAGTATCCGATTCTCTTGAATCCTGGAAATTTTATATATAGGTGTAGGAGTGGCTGTGTGGTAAGTAGCTTGCTTACGAACCACATGGTTCCGGATTCTTTCATACATATTTCCACTCGTGTGGTACCTTACAACTTCACTTTGCTATATATATTATATATACATACATGTGTATACATACATACATATATATATATATATTATATATATATAATATATATATATATACATATATATATCTTATATATACACATATATAAATATATACACGCAGTAAGATAAAAAGATAAATAGACAGACAGACAGACAGTCAGACAGACAGATAGACAG
Organism: Octopus sinensis; assembly: GCF_006345805.1. NCBI lineage: Eukaryota > Metazoa > Mollusca > Cephalopoda > Octopoda > Octopodidae > Octopus > Octopus sinensis. Next base: position 2,154 of record NW_021832424.1, on the reverse strand, counting down.
ATAGATAGATGGATAGATAGATAGAGATAAGTTTATATTCATTTTTTTTTTGTTCATTTTTATACATTTCAACCATCTAGTTGCGGCCATGCTTCAGCTGTGTGTGCGTATGCTTGTGTGCGTGTGAATGTATGTGTATATACACAGAAAGAAAGAGACAGACACTCATTTATCTATCTATCTATCTATCTATCTATCTATCTATCTATCTATTTATCTATCTATCTATCTGTCTATCTATCTATCTATCTATCTATCTATCTATCTATCTATCTATCTATCTATCTATCTATCTATCTATCTATCTATCTGTATGTGTGTATGTATGTGTGTGCGTGTATGTATAAATATCAAAAAGGTAACTGCCCGTCGTTGTTGGCGATTTTCCATCCTCCTTCATCTTCGACTTCTCTGTTTTTTCCGAATAAGAGCTATGTTCGAAACGCAAAACTACTCCTCTGAGTGTCTTACCAATGCACGGCCACACGTTTGTTTGTTTTCTGTTTTCTTCTTTTTCTTTTCCTCTGCGTTTTTCGCATTGATTACATATGTATATATATGATGGTTGTCTACTTCTTATGCAGAGTTGGACCACCTCCTGTACCTACACCTTAGTAACATCATGGCAATTGATGAGGCTTTTTAAACCTGAGAATGTTCTGAAAAGACACTCACATAGATTGCACCTCCGATTCAAACCACCAAGATTGCAGATAAGTTCTGTTATTTGTGGACCTAAAAATGTCACATGCAGCCTCCGCTGGATTTGCAAACATTCTGCAATACACTGCATTCAAAGATGTGCATAGACGTATAGGCAAATAATTGGTGGATGTTTGTTTCCCATGCGTTTGCAGATGGTATTTGAGGCCAGCAAATGACAGACATGGTCTGTCACAGACGGTGCACACAAAAAAGGTCGTTGTCATTCACCTTCTCGATCGTTACATTTTTCTTTAGATCTCTTTTGTGTCTTACTTGTGTTATCCTGGCCTCTTCAAATGCTTTCACCCCACTCCACACCTTTGTTCGCCATTCAACTCGATCCGAAGCAAGGGTTTCTATATCTTTTGGAACCATTCCCAGTGACTTCATACTAGTCTTTATGCCATCCTTAAAACTTTTCTAGGTTTACGCCGATAGCGTGTATGTGTGTGTGTGTCTGTGTGTCTGTGTGGTAGTAATATATATATATATATATATATATATATATATACACATACACACACAGACACACAGACACACACACACAAACACCACACACACACACACACACGCTATCGGCGTGGCGTAAACCTAGAAAAGTGTCTCTTCTTGTTTCACATGTATACATGTATATTTTATTTTGTACATTAAAATCTAAAATTTTATCTGTTGTGTGAATCCCTCTGTTTCTCCCTTCTGTTTCTCTCTCTTTCTCTCTTTCGCTATAAGTAATATATATATATATATATGTATATATATATATATATATAATATATATATTATATATATATATATATAAATATTTAAAATTGAGGGAGATAAATTAATATTAATTTTAATATCACTTTAAAAACAGTAGTCCAGCATTCAAAAAATCTGAGGAGTCAGAGAAAATTCAAATATATGTGTATATTGGCAGGGCTGGCCTGCTAGGTAGCCCGGCGGCAGAATGCTAGAAATAGATCATAAACGATCAACTACAAGGGAAATCTCTAGAGGAAGAATTCAGCGAACACCAGAACCAAATTTGGCGGGCAGGACATATGAAAAATTAAATAAAAAACAGACTTAAATGCATACCTCGGTTTCGGTCCTAACAAAAGAATTACTTGCATAATTCAAGTGTCCGTGACTTCTTCAGTACATTCGGTCCTCGAGATGCAAACCACAAGACCAACTCCATTCTTCCGCATACATACTATATATATATATATATATATATATATATATATCTATATTATATATATATATATATATATATATATACTTATAGCGAAGAGAGAAAGAGAGAGAAAGAAAGGGGAGAAAGAGAGGGATTCACACAACGGATAACATTTAGATTTTAATGTACAAAATAAAAATACATGTATACATGTGAAAACAAGAAGAGAGACTAAAAATTTCAGATGAACAATCAAGTCTATGTAATCTGAGAAAAATTTTCTCTAT
>NW_021832423.1:60000-61658 GCF_006345805.1 Octopus sinensis | reverse complement strand
ACTAAATTTATTCATAAATCGTCATTGGCGACTTCGGAATCTCCTGCAACTCTTCTAGGCGGTCTCCTTGTTTAAATTGGTGAATGCTGTACGTATGTATTATATGTGTCTGTATGTATGTACGTACAGATGGAGGGAGGGATGTACGTACGGATGGACGAAACAAACAGTCAGATATGTTAGATTCCTTTGATAATTGGTTTCCTGGCAAGAAATATCGAAATATATTTTATTTACTCAGTTTTGCGTTTCGCCATCTGAAGGTTGGCATATTCTTCAAGACGGTTGTTATAGCATGGCTACAACCAGCCAAATGTATGAAGTTAAAGAATAAAATAACATCTAAATATTATTCAGTTAGTTCTTTTATCCAGTTTGTAGTCCCTGTTATTACACACACACACATACACACACACACGCTTGCGCTAGGATGTATGTATATATGTATGACTTGTATATATTTATATGTACATGTACACACTGTCACATAAGTACGTACGTACATACCTATGTATATATGTGCATATATGTATGTACGTATTTATGTGTGTGTATATTATATATATATATATATATATATATATATATATATATATATATATGTATGAGTGTCTGTGTGTTTGTATGTAGTATATATATAGTATAATATATATATGTATGAGTGTCTGTGTTTGTATGTATATATATATATATATATAATATATAATATATTGTTATATAAATTGGTGTGTATAATATATATATATATATATACACACACTACATATCTAGAAAATTGTTTATGTAGTTAACTCCTCCTACATCGTTTTATTTATTTTGAAACTTGATACGTGTGTAGAACTAATGTCTGGAAATCTCGTGACATACTTAGATTGTTGAAAAAAATCTATAATACGGCCCCTGGAAGAGATCTTTATATCTACCTTATATAACTATTTTTTTTAAACACCCAAGGCAAATAACTCATAGCACCTACACAATATTTTTTTAACACTCAAGGGAAATAACCCATAGCACCTGCATTTACAGTTGTTAGTTTTTAACGAAGCGATCAACATTTGAACCAACGATCAGCGGACCTAATTCTGCATTTCACTACTCGCAGTTTTCAACTGCTAAACCTTATTATTGCCCTTTCTTGATGCATGTACACTTTCAATGCCCATGACTCCGATAATTCTGCATTTTCCCAATTAAACGTTTCCGATGACAGTACATAAATTTTTGATTCCAGAAATAATCCATACTACCTGCAGTTTTTAACGAAGCGATCAATATTTGATTCTCTCGATCAGCCGACCTAATTCTGCATTTCGCTTCTCAGTTTTGAACTGCTAAACATTCTTATTGCACTTCCTGAATTTGAATCTTAAACCTTAAGGACTTCATTCATACATTTCTATACATACATACTTCTTTGAATGCACATTACTCCGATAATTCTGCATTTTTACAGTTACACGTTTTCCATGACAGTAGATACATTTTTTTTTATTCCACAACGTATTTGTGGTGGCTTCATGCAGGCATAGCGTGGATTCGATCCTCGATTGCCAAATTTCACTTAACACTTCAACAGCGCTTTTCTCACGGTAAAACAATAGTTTTTCTGTAAATGTATATATATGCATGTATGTATGTATATATATATGCATGTA
>NW_021832423.1:0-57500 GCF_006345805.1 Octopus sinensis | reverse complement strand
AGAAAAGAAGTGCGCCCTTCTAAATAATATTATTACGCCCTTTTGTCTCTGTATTATATTCCCTTCTGACTTTATGCCCTTTCTTCGAAAAATTCCTGGGACCGCGCCTGAACAGTTTACAGCTAGGTGGCCTGCGCTCTTAGAGAATTCAGTGTAGTGGTCACGAGCTCATAACGTGATGTTGGAGGAAAAAAAATCGATAGTTCACTAACCACCAATCTGTTCGACTACTTCTGCTGTAGAATGGTACTATTGTCGTCGCCGTCATCATCGTTATCGCAACGAATATCGAATATATATTTTACATATCCGGTCAAGTGATTTGTTGTGGAACGTTCGATCAAAAAAGCAAAGTGGTTATGAAACGTGAAAGTTTCATCAATAGGAGTGTTGCGTACAAAGGAACCATCTTGGTTGAGAAATAGTACGTAGGAGGATTCCACCCGTATTGGTGGAGAGATCCTTTTGGCAGGGGACCAAAAGAAATGTGTGTGTGTGTGTGTTGTGTGTATATTATATATAGATATATATATATTATATGAGATATTGTGTGTTTGCGCGCGTTATATAATATATAAATATATATATATATATATATATATATTGGGAGTGGTGGGGCTGGATCGGTACTACAAATGTTTGCAACAGAAATAAACTCTACTGAAGACACCCAAGGACCTAATGGCGGTGTTAAAAAAGAGGATCATCTAACAGCCTAACCGACGATGCTTACAGGAGGTAGTATACAACTACTTTCAAGTTTAGGCACAAGGCCAGCAATTTGGTGTGTGTGTGTGGTGGTGGGGAGGAATAGATTGATTACAGTTTGAAAGGCAGGAGAAATTTGCAGGCCTTTCGGTGCACGAAAAGAAAAAAAGAAAAGAAAAAAGACAAAAAAACACGCAGCTTTAATTTTCAAATTCGTGAGTTACAAAAGTAATTAGAATTCCACCACCCCACCCCCGCTCTATTGTCGATTTGTAGAGATGAGGTCTGTATTTTTTTTTTTTTTTGTTAGCTCTTCGACCTGTACTTGTTGCAGTACATGTAAGCGATACGCGAATAATAAAATTGTTAAAGAAATCAATAGGTACCCTTGAAAAAAACAAGAAAACACGGATGTTAAATATTCAGTTCTATATTTAATCACCTGCGGCAAACCGTATCGGAAAAGATTCATTGAATGAAAAATATTTTCGTTTTTTTTTTATTTATTTTCTATTTTTTTAATCATTTAACCGAGATCGGTGCAGGCTTGATTCTTTTCTACTCTAGGTTCAAGGCCCGAAATTTTTGGTGAGTGGGAGGTCAATCGATTAGATCAACCCAGTATGCAGCTGGTACTTAATGTATCGACCCCGAAAGGATGAAAGGCAAAATCGACCTCGGTGAAATTTGAACTCAGAACGTAACGACAGACGAAATACCTATTTCTTTACTACCCACACGGGGCTAAACACAGAGAGGACAAACAAGGACAGACAAATGGATTAAGTCGATTATATCGACCCCAGTGCGTAACTGGTAGTTAATTTATCGACCCCGAAAGGATGAAAGGCAAAGTCGACCTCGGAGGAATTTGAACTCAGAACGTAACGACAGACGAAATGCCGCTACGCATTTTGCCCGGTGTGCTAACGTTTCTGCCAGCTCACCGCCTTCGGTGCAGTCTTGATTGTGTGGTTAAGAAGCTCGCTTTGCCATCACGTGGTTTCGAGTTCAGTCTCATTGTGAGGCAGGTGTCTTGTACTCATGGAGCTGGAATTCTGACGGCGAGCGACGTTGTGAGTCTGTGAATGCCTTCGTATTTTTGTGTCTGACTACTAACCCTGCTGCTTCCATTCCCAAGGCGTCCAGGCTACCGATGTCCAGAAATGAAATGCATATTTTCGGCGAAATAAATTATTATTGTTATTTGTTCGGAGATCCTTGTTCCCGCTATTTTCTTTTCCACGACTATGTAAGGAATTGTGAGGCACCCATCCAGTGCCAACCTCACGTCCTACAGTATCATATTTTTTAGGAAGTTAAATGTTATGGCCGGTCATAAAGTGACCATTGGCAGTATAGGCCACTCATCAGTGTCTGACGTGTCGCCCTATACTGTTAAGCGCTTTGCATGTACGAAACCAATGGTCACCGGCCAAAACATTTAACTTCCTGAAAGAATATATTACTGCAACATTTCTATTTTTCTACTCAGCATTCAGCTAAATAAACGACTTAACATTTCCACGAGATGATACAGTGGAAGCACATTAGAGCAGATTATCGCCATTGGTGGCACATGTTTGAGAGAGATGACCTATTGAGAAATCGATGCATATTGCTAATCATAATTAGATTAAGCTTTTGGATATAATAAGTATATCGGCTTTATTTCTTTATATATATATATTTCTTTATTGCTCACAAGGGGCTAAACGTAGGGGGGACAAACAAGGACAGACAAAGGGATTAAGTCGATTATGTCAACCCCAGTGCGTAACTGGTACTTAATTTATCGACCCCGAAAGGATGAAAGGCAAAGTCGACCTCGGCGGAATTTGAACTCAGAACGTTACGGCAGACGAAATACCGCTAAGCATTTCGCCCGGCGTGCTAACGACTCTGCCAGCTCGCCGCCTTTTATTTCTTTATATATAGCGTAGAGGTGGCAATCTTCCCGTGCGATGATTTTATGGAAACAGCAGTTTTGGGTCTGCTGTATAACGGGGTCCCGGATAAGGGACGGTAAACTCAATGCCTGTCCCGGGCGGCTCACACTCTAGCTTCGCTGCTTCAGTCCATTCAGTTGTTTGTAACCCTGCGACGGACCGGTGTCCCGTTCAGGAGGAGGCAATGTGATCTCGGTCGCTTATACACCGTGGAAACTAGGTAACCTTATGAGTTCTGGGGCTTCATACAGTCGTATCCAGGATTTGGATCTTTTCGGTTTGAACGGCAGTTTTTAACATAATTTCTATGTAACTAAAAAAATTTTAAACTTCGTATACTGGTAGAATGTGTTTATAAAACATCTTTTTCTCTTGGCTTTATTGAGAAAATCCTATAGTTTGTAAGATATTTGTTGTTTTTTCTTCAATTTCTACAATTTCAACCAATCACTGACATCCATTGAGGTAAACAGCATTCTGTGCCGTATGAATATGTCCCTCGTTTAAGAAACAGATTGGGTTTATTTACATCTGTAAAGAAAAAAAAATACCTTACCCCACCTCTAACCTTAAAATGCAATTGATCGATTCTAGGGTCATAACTATGGGTAACAATTTCATATAACACCGCTAGAAAAAACTGCCGTTCAAACCGAAAAGATCCCAGGATTTGTAGTTGTTGTTGTTGATAATGATGATGGTGGTGGTAGTGATAAAAGGATGAGAGGTCAAGTTAACCTGGGCAGAATTTGAACTCGGACCAGAGAGTCGGAACAGATACTGCAAGGCCTTCTATCCGACGCTTGTTAGATTGTCCGATAGTATGATAGTTCTAAACTAAATTTTCTCCACCTCTTTCCGCAAATGTTCGACCAAGTGCCGGTCTTCTTTCGAACGAAGGAATTCTTAAACTGCATTTGAACTGTCTTCTAAAATGTCGTCAAACCTTGGACACAGATTAAAACTACCGGATGTTTTTTTATCGCCGTTGTTGAAAAATAAACAAATAGAACTAAATCAAACATTTTAGGATTAAATGCCGAATATATTTACACCAAGTCAATGCTGCTGCAGCTGTTGCTAATGATATCGTCGTTTAGCACGAAAACGATTCTGATCTAGCAGACCGATGATCAGAAATACGTTCCACCTCTTACGATCCAGTCTGCTATTCAGACACACGTGTTCTAATCTCGGAAGAGCTCGACTTTATTTCCTCGTAACTTTCATTTGTTTAGTTATTTTTTTTTGCTCTTAAAACTAGATGCTATTCTTTTTTTTTTCGCAATAAATGCTTAAAAAAAACGTGCTATCGTCGCAACGTTGAGTGGCTGTGTGGTAACCAACCACATGGTTCCAGGTTCAGTCCCACGACGTGGCACCTGGGCAAGTGTCTTCTACTATAGCCTCGGGCCGACCAAAGCCTTGTGAGTGGATTTGGTAGACGGAAACTGAAAGAAGCCCGTCGTAAATATAAATCTTTCTTTCTCTCTCTCTCTCTCTCTCTCTCTCTCTATATATATATATATATATATATATATATTATATATATATATATATATTGTGTGTGTGTGTGTGTATGCTTGACATCCATGCTGGTGTGTTTACGTCCCCATAACTTAGTGGTTCGGCATAAAACAGACCGATAGAATAAGTACTGGGCTTACAAAGAAGTCCTGCGGTAGATTTGCTCGACTAAAGGCGGTGCTCCAGCATGGCCGCAGTCAAAATGACTGAAACGAATAAAAGAATAATTGTTTTCTCGTCTTACGATTGCAGTCACGCACAAAATGATAGCTTCCAAATCCTGTTTTCTGACTGGGTAAAAATTAACATACTTTAAACCTCTGTAACTTTTCTTAAAATTTTTTTTTCTGAAACAAGTGAATTAGACTCTGAGATTCGGCGTGAAAAATTACACCAGTACACCAAATTTGAAAATTTTCACCCAAGTTTTAAATTTCAAAATGTGCTGCCAAACAGAAAAAAATCTAAAACGATCCAGAAAATGGATGTCTTTAATGAAATGCTCAACAGATACCTCTCAGATGGTGTAGAGTGCGATTATATCGGAATTTAATGTGTAAAGAAAAAACATTATTGGACGTTCAGTGATAATTAATGACACTCATCACGTATAATATTTACATTATGAAACTCGAAATTTTGAAACAAATTGTATGAACATGTTTGTGTGAGCGCTCATTATTTCAATATAATCGGAATTTACACCATTAAAAATATATTTGTATAAAATTTCACTAAGTACATTACCATGAACAAGGTCGAAGTGGAGGGGGGCACACTTGTGTAGGGATGGTCTAGGTGGGAGTATATCGTTCAGAGTGTCCTTTCTTTTCTAAGATGATAGAGCGTGGTTTGGAGAAGATTTGGCTGATAATTTTGGTTGCTCGAGCGACCACAGAGAGACACTATCTTTTCGAAGTAGTCTCTCTATGGTTGCTAGACTTGCTTGGCCTGAAGCTAAACAATTTGGTTTAATTTAAACCAGATGTAGACACGAGATTCGTAGATTATGTTGTGGCTTTGTCGTTTCATCACCAGTCAGGCCATCCATGACCGTTATGCCTTTTTTTGGTGTGTATTTAGGACTATATTATTCAACAAGTGTGGAGGCGCAATGGCCCAGTGGTTAGGGCACCGGACTCGCGGTCGTAGGATCTCAGACCGGGCGTTGTGAGTGTTTATTGAGCGAAAACACCTAAAGCTCCACGAGGCTCCGGCAGGGATGGTGGTGATCCCTGCTGTACTCTTTCACCACAACTTTCTCTCACTCTTACTTCCTGTCTCTCTTGTACCTGTATTTCAAAGGGCCGGCCTTGTCACTCTCTGTGTCACGCTGAATATCCCCGAGAACTACGTTAAGGGTACACGTGTCTGTGGAGTGCTCAGCCACTTACACGTTAATTTCACGAGCAGGCTGTTCCGTTGATTCGGATCAACCGGAACCCTCGTCGTCGTAACCGACGGAGTGCTTCAAAAAAAAAAAAAAAATTCAACAAGTGAGTCCTTTAGCGGAATCGTTACCGTTTCGGATAATGACTTACGGTATTTGTTCCGGCTATTTACGATGTGAGTTCAAATCCTCCTGAGACCAACTTTACCTTTCTTTCTTCCGGGATCAATGTTTAGATCGAGTATTTAGATCGATTTTAATAGGTTAGTAAAGGCGGCAAGCTGGCAGAACCATTAGTACGTTGGACAAAATGCTAAGTGGCATGTCGTTCGTCTTTACGTTCCGAGTTCAAATTCCACCGAGGTCGACATTGCCTTTTCTTCTTTTGGAGCCGATGAAATAAATACCAGTTGAGCACTGGGGTTGATATAATCGACTAGTCTGCCCCACTAAGATTTCAGGCCTTATGCCTACAAGTAAAAAAATAATTAATAAATTAGCCTTATCTCTCAAATTTGTGACCTTGTGCTTGTGTTAGAAATTATATTTGCAGTGAGATTTCATGGGGAAAATGGTTATTATTTCTAGCACGTTGACGTTCCCATATTGACCTGAAATCCGTCGATGGCTTGATACTTCTCACCCCCACTCCTTAATACATACAGAATTGACCAGCGCGTATTTGAAGATCCGTGACCTAGGAAGGCGGGTCATGTATATTTATTTTGTTTTGTTAAGTGTCAACTTTCGCGGGTCACGTATATTTATTTATTTTGTTAAACTGTCAACTTTCTCTTCACCGATCCGATTAGTCTCCTGTTTCATCCATCACTCCATCCTGCCGTTCGTACTCCCCCCCCCACCTCACCAACAGTTTATCGCTGTGGGTTTTGTAGGTCAAGCTATTTCAGAGTCCCTTTCGCTTTTCTCTGTCCCTCCTTTCCTTCTTTCTTACATACACACACACACACACAGATTCACACAGACAGATCCTTCGTTTTTTAACGTCTCTCATCACTCATTCTTCCAAACATTTATTTACTTTTAATTTGCCTTTGACATCTTAGAAAAAGATTTCAACTTAACCTCTCAACTCTCTTCTTCGCTACTATCTGACCTAGATCCACCACCACCACCACCACCACCATCATCATCATCATCATAAAACGCGTGAGCCTTTTTGTGGTTACTTGACTTGTTCGCTTGACAAAATAAATGAACAGTTAAAATTAAAATAATTCCTGGACACACTGATTAATGGGAATCGTGGGTGAACTATGCTTAGAAATTAAAAGAAAAGTAAAGGAAAAACCAAAAGAGAAGACGGGATAATCACAACTGGAATCTCTAATAATGTCTGATATGTCTTTATTGCCCACAAGGGGCTAAACATAGAGGGGACAAACAAGGACAGACAAACGGATTAAGTCGATTATATCGACCCCAGTGCGTAACTGGTACTTAATTTATCGACCCCGAAAGGACGAAAGGCAAAGTCGACCTCGGCGGAATTTGAACTCAGAACGTAGCAGCAGACGAAATACCGCTAAGCATTTCACCCGGCGCGCTAACGTGTCTGCCAGTTCGCCGCCCTAATGCTTTCTCTTATAGACACAAGGCGTGAAATTTTGGAGGAAGGGTCTTATTTTATTGATCCAGGGCAAGGTTGATCCCGGCGGAATTTGAACACAGAACGTCAAGTCGGAAGAATGCCTTTAAGAATTTCGTCCTGCGTGCTAACGTTTCTGTCAACGTACCACACTCGGAATCTCTTCAGTTATAATCGGTCTGCTTAATTTAAGGGCCACTGAGAGGGCTAACCAACAACATTCTCTGTCCCCTTATCCCTTACCATGACGGTAAAGACCTCTGGCGTTCTCGGTCCCTGGACCGTGATCGGGGCGGAGATGGCTAACCGCAAATGCGATCCCCCGTCAGCCAGGTCAGCTGCTGCAGTACATCCACCTCGCCATCCTCTGGGGCAACGCCTTTTTCCATTTAGTCTGCTGTCAGAATTCCCAAGCTTACTACACGAACAATAAACTTATTTACCCTTCAACTATCCGACGAGTACCCTGGTATAATTCCAGCATCTCTCGTTGTCATTTCTTCTTCTTCTCCCATCTTCGTCATCATTTGCTCCATCACATGAGTATGACATACCATCGCCCCTACTCTTCTACTACCACTAACACCACCATACTACTCGCTCCATCAATCATTATCACCACAACAGCTACCACATCCCTCTTCCCCGCTACTGCACAGCCACCAGCGGCTCCGTCGCACACAACCTCCTAATATAGCCCACATCTTCACTGTATCTACCGCCAAACACGTCCACACCACCAGTTGTTGATCAGAGGCATGGTAAATAAATATATATTATACATTTGATGCGTGACTATTCAAAACTAGACATCTATTCTCGGTTTTCTGTTTTATTCCTCTTTCCTTCTTTTGTTCCTTCTTATCATCACCTCTCACTGTATCCATCCTTCCTGTCTTATCTACACCTCCGCAATACCACCCGTTTTTTTCTCTTCTATCTTCCCTAGTTTCATTAGGCTAAAATTATCCTCTCTCTCTCTTCATCCATCCTTGTCTTTTTCTACTCTTTCCCCATCACCTGCCTCTCCATCTATTCCTGTCTTTATCTTCCTACTGTTTCTAGTTTTATCCAACCTCATTTCTTTCCTTTTTTTTTAAAAATCTGAATTAAAAATAATAATCCTTTTGCGGGAGGAGATTAGCTGACTGCATCTACCTATTTCTTTACTACCCACAAGGGGCTAAACATAGAGGGGACAAACAAGGACAGACATAGGTATTAAGTCGATTACATCGACTCCAGTGCGTAACTGGTACTTATTTAATCGACCCCGAAAGGATGAAAGGTAAAGTCGACCTCGGCGGAATTTGAACTCACAACGTAACGGCAGACGAAATACCTATTTCTTTATTACCCACAAGGGGCTAAACATAGAGGGGACAAACAAGGACAGACATAGGTATTCAGTCGATTACATCGACCCCAGTGCGTAACTGGTACTTAATTTATCGACCCCGAAAGGATGAAAGGTAAAGTCGACCTCGGCGGAATTTGAACTCACAACGTAACGGCAGACGAAATACCGCTAAGCATTTCGCCCGGCGAGCGCTAACGATTCTGCCAGCTTGCCAGTGCTCAACTGGTACTGAATTTATTGGCTCCGAAAGGATGAAAAGCAAAGACGAGCTCGGCAGAACTTGAACTCAAAACGTAAGGCCGCAAGAAATTCAGCGAAGCATTGTAGCCATTTCTGCCTGCTAGCCGCCTTCAGTTAAAAATAATAATAATAATAAAACTAGCTTCAATAGCGTAAAGCCACTTGGTTAATATTCTTTTATTCCTTTATTATTTTAGTATTCTTTTATTTGTTTCAGTCATTTTGACTGCGGCCATGCTGGAGCACCAACTTTTTAGTCGAGCAAATCGACCCCAGGACTTATTCTTTGTAAGCCTAGTACTTATCTGTTGGTTTGTTTACGTCTCCATAACTTAGCGGTTCGGTACAAAACACCGATATAATAAGTACCAGAATAAGTAAGTACTGGGCTCGATCTGTTCACCTATAAAACTCTTCAAGACGGCGGCGCCTTAGCACGGCCGCAGTCCAATGACTGAGACAAGTAAAAGATTTACAATCACTGAAATTTCTCTCTTAATTAAACAAAAAAGAAAGAAGAAAAAAAAGTAACAAATGACCACCTGGCAGTAATTGTGAGCGACACTCATAGAGAAGAGGAGATAATATCAAGCAAGTCAATTTATTCTCCTTATCTCCATTTTATATTCCCTTCCATTGCCTCCCCCCCCCCTACGGACACTTCAGTGTTGAACTCTTCCAAGACTTCTCCAGTCTGTCCTCTTTGTCACCTTCACCCTTCATTTCATTTCGTCTTCCGTCTTCCCTTTTCCTTATTTTTCTCCCGCTTTTCTTTTCTTCTTCCCCCTTAACATCTTGTCCTGACACTTGTTGGGTTTTATTTTCTTTTACTGTTTCTCTTTTTGTCTTTTTACTTTTGCTTATCCCTTTCGCTTTCTTATTTCAATTACATATATTTTTTGCTTCCGAGGTACATCTACATCCTTCGTGTCGTCTCCTTCAGAAAGATGGTGTATGTACGTGTGAAAATCTAGAGATGTGGGTTACTTGATTAGGTGAACTAGCTAAATGAAAGTGAGAGAGAAGTGTTGCGGAAAGAGAATGAGAGAGAGAGAGAGAGAGAGAGAGAGAGAGAGAATGAATGGAGAGAGAGAGAGAGAGGAAAAGGTTGTGTGTGTATGTTGTGTCTGTGAAGAAAATAAATGATAGATTGACAGAGGAAGCGGTAAAGTCTTTGCTTCCGTTTTACTTCCTTCCGGACAGTATATTCGAACTATCAAGTGAGCCTCTACATGAATTAGACGCTAGAAATAGCAGCCAAATCATCCTCAAATCACGCTTTGTATTAGTTGGCTACATTGTATAGTGGAGGCGCAATGGCCCAGTGGTTAGGGCAGCGGACTCGCGGTTTCGATTCCCAGACCGGGCGTTGTGAGTGTTTATTGAGCGAAAACACCTAAAGCTCCACGAGGCTCCGGCAGGGGATGGTGGTGATCCCTGCTGTACTCTTTCACCACAACTTTCTCTCACTCTTACTTCCTGTTTCTATTGTACCTGTATTTCAAAGGACCGGCCTTGTCACTCTCTGTGTCACGCCGAATATCCCCGAGAACTACGTTAAGGGTACACGTGTCTGTGGAGTGCTCGGCCACTTACACGTTAATTTCACGAGCAGGCTGTTCGTTGATTCGGATCAACCGGAACCCTCGTCGTCGTAACCGACGGAGTGCTTCCCCCACATTGTATAATGTAATCTTAGTTGCCCCTAAAAGACGGAATAGTCTTAGCCAGAACAGGGTTAAATAACCGGTTTTAGACAAAATCCCGTCACAGCTACTGTTTTCTTTTGTCAAGGCTCCTGATAGGCGAGTCCTACTACAGTTTGTTGATAGGTAGATAGGTCTGGGATCTTTTCGGTTTGAACGGCAGTTTTTTCTAGCGGTGTCATATGAAATTGTCACCCATAATTATGACCCTAGTATCGATCTATTGCATTTCAATCTGTTTTAGGGTTAGTTAGAGTTAGTGGTGGGGGGGACTGGTATCTTTTTTTCTTCACAAATGTAAATAAACCCAATCTGTTTCTTAAACGAGGGACATATTCATACGGCACAGAATGGTTTTTACCTCAATAGACGTCATTGATTGGTTGAAATTGCAGAAATTGAAGAAAAAACAACAACAACAAATATCTTACAAACTATAGAATTTTCTCAATAAAGCCAAGAGTAAAAAAATGTTTTATAAACACATTCTACCAGTATACGAAGTTTAAAAGTGTTTAGTTACGTGGTTTTTATTTTTAAAAAAACTGCCGGTCAAACCGAAAAGATCCCAGGCATTTTAGTTAGCCCTTGTTTCATTCGTTCTGAGTAACATGTAGCTTTCCTTTCTATAAGTGCCATTCTTTCGTTGCAAGGAAGAACTCGCATCTAAATATAGCTACAAAATGTGTGAAAGTGTTTCAAGGTCTGCCCACATACGCACACCCAGTGCCTTGTTTAGCATTAGATAAATTTTCTGACCGCTGTAAACTTTGGTTTGCCAACGGAAATTCTTATCTGGTGGCGTTTGCATTTCTCTTGACTTCGTTGATAAGAGAATTAATTGCCAGCATTACTACTTGTGAAAGCCTTTGTTCAGAATGCAATTTACAACTTATATGGAATATATTTTTATTTTAATTACCAACAGCAAGTGAGCCGAGAGAAAAAAAAAAAAAGGAAAGCGAGGGAGAGAGATAACGATCACGGCTTTTATTTTCTCCCTCCAAAATAACCATAAAACATTACGGCGAGTCCTCTATATGGTAAAATCTTTGTATCTTGTCACTGATAGCCTTCCAAGACCTATCGATCTCTTTACAGTGTTGACAATTCTTGTCAGGAAAGGCAAAGACGAGAAATCTAAAATTTAAACATAAAAATTAAAAGCGAGTTACTGTGGCGAGTGGATCCTGATCTGTAATAAGCATGGTGACCAAAATATACTTCGGTCTTATAAGACTTCCTTATCGAAGTCCGCTCTAATACAGTACTTACGAGACGATAGAACGACATAGAGGATATAGTTTGAGTGTAAAAATAGTTTCTCTCCGACATTTAGCCTTTCTCTGTTGGTACCTCCCTTGGATCTTTTCACTTTGACCGGCAGTTTTTTCTAGCGGTGTCATATGAAATTGTCACCCATAATTATGACCCTAGTATCGATCTATTGCGTTTCAATCTGTTTTAGGGTTAGGGGTGGGGGAGAGGGTATCTTTTTTTTTTTCAGAAATGTAAATAAACCCAATCTGTTTCTTAAACGAGGGACATATTCATACGGCACAGAATGTTTTCACCTCAATAGACGTCATTGATTGGTTGAAATTGCAGAAATTGAAGAAAAACAACAACAAATATCTTACAAAGTATAGAATTTTCTCAATAAAGCCAAGAGAAAAAGATGTTTTATGTAACACATTCTACCAGTACACGAAGTTTAAAAGTGTTTAGTTACGTGGAAATTATTTTTAAAAACTGCCGTTCAAACCGAAAAGATCCCATAGAGGATATAGTTTGAGTGTAAAAATAGTTTCTCTCCGACATTTAGCCTTTCTCTGTTGAGACCGCCCTTGACTGTTTCACCTAACCGTTACCTTTCTGCGTTAACTCAACTTCTCTATTTGACTGGTTCTTTATTTTAACGACACTGAGAGGGTAAAAAGCAAACTTGGCATTGGCTGGCTATCAATGCAAAACATAAAACGAAATATCTTTTTGGCCCGAAATTAGTTCGACATTCGCGTCGATTCTGTTAAACCCCACTTAATCTTTTAAGTCTGAAGAACGAAAGTGCCGGAATTTTCTCTTTCGTTTTCTTTGACTACGCGAAACTTGCTTTTAGCTTTTCTGTGATGTAAGGAGCTCTTTCCTGTGTTTCTAACTGAAAAAAATGACAAGCACCTCCACTCCACTTCCTCCCCAGCAAATTCCCCCCACCTCTCCACATTATTGTTACTATTAACGTGAAAAGAAAATTCACTTTGCATTCTGAAAATTATATCTTTGACATGTTGGACAATTAAAAAAAGTTTTAAACCATACTTCTTAATACATACGACAATTCGTTTGTCCCCTTTTCAATTCTCACAGGTTCCACCACCAGGTGTGGGAGGCATACTTTTGGGTAGTGTATGTGTATGCGATGGGGTGGGGTGTTCCTCCAAGAAACAAAGCATTTGTGGAGTAAAGGAAGTGACATCTCATGCGTCTGTTTGGAAGATTCCAGGCCCTAACTTTGTCATGGAAAAGTTGGTGCAAGGTATGGGATTTATGAATTCACCAAAAAGCTCTCATAATCATCATCATCATCATCGTTTAACGTCTGCTTTCTATGCTAGCATGGGTTGGACGATTTTGACTGAGGGCTGGTGAGCCAGATGGCTGCACCAGGCTCCAATCTTGATCTGGCAGAGTTTCTACAGCTGGATGACCTTCCTAACGCCAACCACTCTGAGAGTGTAGTGGGTGCTTTTTACGTGCCGCTGACACGGGGGCCAGTCAGGCAGCACTGGCAAGTTAGGCGGTGGATATATTCTCCTTTGCAGCTATTGGTGCTGCTACTACCATGCTGAACAATCAGTAGACATAGGTACTTCATCTATGTAGTAAATTAAGCCTGTAGGCACACTCAACAGCACCACATGGGAGAAATCTACATGAAAGAAATGACATGGTAAGTGGGGGTAATTGGCCAGGAAGTGCTTGAAAACAACACTGTCATGCGATATTTCAGTTTGGAATCAATAGCCATGGCTCAACCGTAAACTTCTTCGTGTAAACAGCATGCAACCATTTTGAATACAACTCAGCTCTCAAACGGAAACAATTCTGCATGAAGCATCGGGGTACACAAAGTTAGATTAAGGACATGGTCTCTAAAAAACGTGGTTGGGTCACATGATGTTGGGTTACTGACGTGGTCGGGAATCAGTAGTCATAACTTAACCGTGCACTCGGCGTAAACAACGTGCGACCATTGTGAGGACAACTCTGCTCCCAAACGAAAACAATTCTGGGATCTTTTCAGTTTGAACGGCAGTTTTTTAAAAATAATTTCCACATAACTAAACACTTTTAAACTTCGTATACTGGTAGAATGTGTTTATAAAACATTTTTTTCTCTTGGCTTTATTGAGAAAATTCTATAGTTTGTAAGATATTTGTTGTTTTTTTTTCTTCAATTTCTGCAATTTCAACCAATCAATGACGTCTATTGAGTTGAAAACATTCTGTGCCGTATGAATATGACCCTCGTTTAAGAAACAGATTGGGTTTATTTACATTTCTGAAGAAAAAAAGATACCCTTCCCCCCACCCCTAACCCTAACCCTAAAACATATTGAAATGCAATAGATCGATACTACAGTCATAATTATGGGTGACAATTTCATATGACACTGCTAGAAAAAACTGCCGTTCAAACCGAAAAGATCCCAATTCTGCATGCAGCGTCTGGGCACATAAGGTCACATTAAGGACACAATCTCTATTTAACATGTTGGGTCTTAGACACCATAAATTGGTAGGTTAATGTACATGTGATTTGTAATCAATAGCTGAAGAATACTTGTATGGGTTTCACCTATGCTTAGAAGGAAGGCTTTGATACTGAAGCTGAAAGAAAATAGTTGTTTGGGATTTAACATATTTTAGTATATATTTTTTATTATAAACACAGTGCGCCCCAAACGGTTTTTTATTCCAGCAAATTGCTACCTATAGTAGTACAGGAACAGGCTGTTATTGCTGCCACTTAGACAACACAGTTTGAAGTCTACATCAATTCATTCATTTAATATAACCTACTTATAGCATTTCAGTTGCTGTTTTTTTCCCAGTTTGAACAGAAATAATGCATAGACCATGCAGGCAGTTGTACGTACCCCAAGAAAGGGGGTTTGCTGCCCCCAGGGGCCCCATTACTAATAATGCGAAAATTTTTAAGAGTCTAAAATCATCTCTGGAACTTAAGTAATGTATGTTCCCAGTTTGGAGAAAATCTGTTGCAAACTTCAGATGTTCTGTGGGTTAGCACACATACACCCCCACACGCACATCCTCAGTTTTAGATATATATATCTAGAGAGAGAGATAAATTAACATAAGTACATCATCAAGGGTAATGTCCCTTGAACCAATGAAGCAAACAAGTTATGTGATCATTGGTATTGTTTACCTAGGAAAGGTGGTTTTCTGCCCCAGGGGCCCCATTACTCATTATGTGAAAAAATTTTAGAGTCCAAAAACCATCTTTGGAACATAAGTAATATATGTTCCCAGTTTGGAGAAAATCAATTGCGAAATTCAGAAGTTCTGCGATTTTACACACACACACACACACTCACATCCTCAGTTTTGTATATAGAGATCTCTAGAAAAAAACGAAGATGGTTTTCGTCATCAGCATGCAAAACTACATTTTTTGGAATATAATCTGGTAAAAATTTGAAATATTTTAAGTGGTTTGAGGAAATTTAACAAGATCCAGTATTTGATTTGTGAGAGATTTAGTTGCTGTTTCTATCAGATTTAGCAACCACATAGAAGCTCCATCGTTGTTTCATGGATATGTGGGTGTATGTGTTTATGTGCCGATTCTGTGTATGTAACTTTGTTCATGTGTATTTCTGTGCAGTTGTGTCTTTATGTGTGTATGTGTAGTTATATGTGTTTGAGAGGAGTGATTTGATGCATGTTCGTGTGTATAACTTGGTGCGTGCAAATTCGTGCAGATAGGTGTATGAGTATGTATCCATGCATTTGTGTAGCTCAGTGCCGCATATGCGTGCACATGCACAGCTACATGCTTGTGTATGTATATATATATATATATATATATATATGTGTGTGTGTGTGTGTATATATATGTGTGTGTGTGTGTATATATATATGTGTGTGTGTGTGTATTATATATGTGTGTGTGTGTGTGTATATATATATGTGTGTGTGTGTGTGTATATATATATGTGTGTGTGTGTGTATATATATATGTGTGTGTGTGTGTATGTATATATGTGTGTGTGTGTGTGTATGTATATATGTGTGTGTGTGTGTATGTATATATGTGTGTGTGTGTGTATGTATATATATGTGTGTGTGTGTATGTATATATATGTGTGTGTGTGTATGTATATATATGTGTGTGTGTGTATGTATATATATATGTGTGTGTATATGTCTTTGGTGTTAGGAAGGGCATCGAGCTGTAGAAACACTGCAAGATCTGACTGGGCCTGGTGCAGCCTTCAGGCTCCCCAGACCCCAGTTGAACCGTCCAACCCATGCTAGCATGGAAGGCGGACGTTAAACGATGATGATGATGATGATGATGTCTATTTGTGAAGGCGCGTGGCTTAGTGGTTAGGGCATTCGGCTCACGATTGTAAGGTCGTGTGTTCAGTTTCTGGCGCCGCGTTGTGTCCTTCAGCAAGACACTTTATTTCACGTTGCTCCAGTCCACTCAGCTGGCAAAAATGAGAAGTACCTGTATTTCAAAGGGCCGGCCTTGTCACACTCACTGTCACTCTGAATCTCCCTGAGAACTACGTTAGGGGTACACGTGGCTGTGGAGTGCTCAGCCACTTGCACGTTAATTTCACGAGCAAGCTGTTCCGTTGATCGTATCAGCCGGGACCCTCGTCGTTATAACCGACGGAGTGCTCCTTTTATATGCCCATCTTGTCTACTTATGTGTTAAGTTGTTTTATGCATGCATGCGAGTAAAAATGTTATGCGTTCTGTACTGAATGTATAACGCACTTATCATCTCAGGTCTTTATATTATATGTATGTATATATATGTTATGTATGTGATCCTGTGTTGGTTTATTTCTGCATGCGTGTGTTGTGTGTGTGTAACCCTGTGTCTTTTTACATGCATATATATGTGTGTGCGTGAGTGTGTGGTTTTGCGTATTTGTAAATGGAGTATATCATTTCATTAATACAACTCTAATTAGGCCAACTGTTTAATTCAATGTTTTTCCATTCGTTTTGCCTAATTATTGAGAAAGATCTAATTAGTTTATCCAATTAGTACAGTAACCTATAAGGTCACAAAATAGCATAAACATGGCAACAGCAGCTGGGGAGTTTGTTCTAGGATATCATAGAATGGTGTGAACCCTATGGAATAGAGCTGTGCTTCTCAAACTCGTTTTGCCGCCGGACCCTAATAGGATTCTCCCACCCACCACAAATGAGTGAACCTATATATATATATAAGGCACAGGAGTGGCTGTGTGGTAAGTAGCTTGCTTACCAACCACATGGTTCCGGGTTCAGTCCCACTGCGTGGCACCTTGGGCAAGTGTCTTCTTCTATAGCCTCGGGCCGACCAAAGCCTTGTGAGTGGATTTGGTTGACGGAAACTGAAAGAAGCCCGTCGTATATATGTATATTGTATATATATATATATATATATATATATATGTGTGTGCGTGTGTTTGTGTGTCTGTGTTTGTTCCCCTAGTATTGCTTGACAACCGATGCTGGTGTGTTTATGTCCCCGTCACTTAGCAGTTCGGCAAAAGAGACCGATAGAATAAGTACTGGGCTTACAAAAGAATAAGTCCCGGGGTCGAGTTGCTCGACTAAAGGGCGGTGCTCCAGCATGGCCGCAGTCAAATGACTGAAACAAGTAAAAAAAAAATAAATAAAAAATACACTTCAGCAATGTAACTACAAGTATGCCATTGGCGATTTCTTCTCCGTCTTTGGGTTTTTCCCTTTCTCCTTTGTGCTCGAAATGTCAAACTCTCTCCTTTCACCGAGAGTCAAGCCAATACATTTCTCGTGCACAT
Source organism: Octopus sinensis (assembly GCF_006345805.1). Classification (NCBI taxonomy): domain Eukaryota; kingdom Metazoa; phylum Mollusca; class Cephalopoda; order Octopoda; family Octopodidae; genus Octopus; species Octopus sinensis. Next base: position 39,932 of record NW_021832423.1, on the reverse strand, counting down.
CCTCACATTAATTTTTTTTCTTTTTATTTTTTTATTCGTTTATTTGAATTCCTTGTTATATTTGAATTGACTAATATAATAATTGGCCCTTTTCGTCTATGCAGATGGTCAGTTTAGCTTATATATATTTGTGTATGTATATAAGATGAGAGAAAGAGATAACAGGGATGTAAACACACCAGTATCAATTGTCAAGCGATGTTGGTGGGGACAAACACACACACACAAATATACACACACACACGCTCACATATAGCGCCGCCTCGACTGGCTTCGGTGTCGGTGGCATGTAAAAAGCACCATCCGAATCGTGGCCAAAGCCAGTGCCGCCCCAACTGGCTTCCGTGCAGGTGGCACGTAAAATGCACCAATCCGACCATGGCTGATGTCAGCCTCGCCTGGCACGTAAAAAGCACCCACTACACTCACAGAGTGGTTGGCGTTAGGAAGGGCATCCAGCTGTAGAAACATTGCCAGATAAGACCGAGCCTGGTGCAGCCTTCTGGCTTCCCAGATCCCCGGTCGAACCGTCCAACCCATGCTAGCATGGAGAACGGACGTTAAACGATGATGATGATGATGATATATATATATATATGATGGGCTTCTTTCAGTTTCCGTCTACCAAATCCACTCACAAGGCTTTGGTCGACCCCAGGCTAAAGTAGAAGACACTTGCTCAAGGTGCCATGCAGTGGGACTGAACCTGGAACCATGTAGTTCGTAAGCAAGCTACTTACCACACAGCCACTCCTACGCCACTATGACTTCCTATCAAACTCCTACACATTCAGCAAATTCTTCTGGTCCTTTACAGAATTTACAGTTGAATCCAAGCTATTCCACTTTCGTTGAATTTACGATCTGGGCCTGATGATTACTGTCATTGCAACCTAGTTGCCTGATGAAAAAAATCATTGTCATGGGGTTAATAATAAAGCCATAAATTGCAGGTCTAATTTTCTTTCAATAAGGTCTATAGCCCTGGATAATGCTGGTTTAAAGACTTCAAGCTCCACTTATTTCAAGTTCTCAAATTCAATTTTATTTTACTTTGCAATTTTATATTACTTTGCTTCTAGAGTAGGATGGGGTGGGACTAGTTGGGGTTAGTCTGAGCTTGGTTTCATACATCCTGCCGGTAGTCTACTGTAAGGATGTCGAGATGATATTTCAGTTTCAGGTTGGGTACTTAGTGAGCCAATCACACAATATGCATGGGGAGGTCAATAAGTGTTTCTTCCTTAGCTCCCTGCTAATTCTATGGAAATTGTAGCATTTTATAAAGTGAGGTCGTTGCATTTTGTCTGTTTTCATGGTCTGAGTTCAAAATATCACCAAAGTTAACATCCACTTTCATCCTGAAATAAGTACCTCCTGAGCACCTTCTCTCCAAATTTCAGGCCTTGTACGTATAATAGAAAGGCTTATTATTATTATTATTATTATTATTATTATTATTATTATTAAGGTGGTAAATCGGCAGAATCGTTAGGCGAAATGCTTAGTGGTATTTCGTCTGCTGTTATGTTCTGAGTTCAAATTCCACCGAGATCGACTTTGCCTTTCATCCTTTCGGGGTCGATAAATTAAGTACCAGTTACGCACTGGGGTCGATGTAATCGACTTAATACCTTTGTCCTTGTTTGTCCCCTCTATGTTTAGCTCCTTGTGGGCAATAAAGAAATAAGAAACATTAGCACGCTGGGTGAAATACTTAGCAGTATTTTGTCTGTCTTTACATTCTGAGTTCAAATTCTGTCGAGGTCGGCTTTGCCTTTCATCCTTTCGGGGTCGATAAATTAAGTACCAGTTGCATACTGCGGTTGATCTAATCGACTGGCCCCCACCCCTCCCCAAAAATTTTGGACCTTGTGCCTAGAGTAGAAAAAAAAAATATTCATAAGATGCTAACACACTATCTTAAAGATAGCATATTGACACATACATGCTGTTTACAGAAAAGAATAGGTTGTCGTACCAACTGCCCATTGTCTTATCCACATCTGTACACACCATTGTGAACATTTAGCATCCATTTTTTTCCATCGTAGTTAATTTCTATTCTTTATTCTTCCTTCATATTCATCAGTTATGTTTTAAAACAGTCTTTGCATCATTTCTGATAACCTTTTTCCAAGCAGCTACTGCAGCTTTGTCTTATATTTTCTTCTTATTTTCCTTCCTTGTTTGAAGTGTCCTTGCATTAGTGAATCTTCTTTCAGCTTATTGCTCGTGTGCATTTCTTGCCTCAGAAGCTTCCTGTTCCCTTTTCATTATTTTTTCTGTCATTTTCTTCATTATTTTTTCTGTCATTTTCTCTTCTGTCATTTTCTTGTCTTTGTTTTATGTTTGATCTGGAGTTTCATGTGTCCTTGCAATTAGTCATACTTCTGTTATCTTGTTGGCTTTGTCATCTTTCGTAATTACACACACACACATGCCTGTGCATTTATATAACATTAATGTTTTCTGTATATATATATATATATGTATGTATGTATGTATATGCATGTCACTATGCGTTTATGTGCATATGTACATTAATGTGTGCTTGCAGTTGAGGCACTGTGTGCATGTCTAAACATGTGTGAATATATGTGTGTTTGAGTATAGATAGCATTGACTGAGTGTGTGCATGTATGTGTAGCATACAACCTTGAATAGGTGTGTGTGTGTGTGTGTGTGTGTATATATAAACTGTGTGCATATATATATATATATCTTTGCATTTTTGTATTTTCCTGTGTATGAATGTTTGTATATGTATGTATGTATGTTTGTATGTATGTATATACTTTACACACACACACACACACACACACACACACACACACACACACACACACTCGCAGTAGCTGCTTTCTCATTCAAGAGCAAAGCCATGGCTAGAAAGAATCGTTGAAATGAGTCATTGATGATGCAATGTAAGGCCCTTGTATGACTCTTGAGCCTGGCCAAAGATTTGCACATTCTATTGCATAATGCACAGCTGTGCTGGCTGGCAGAGGGACAGGTGCCACTTTCTTCATATACGCATGTATCTATATTTGCAGCATGTGTTTACATTCTGAGTGACCCTGAATACTTGTGAATGTGTATGAATATATATATCTATATATATATATATATATAAGTCAAATTTGCTCCAATAAAGGAATTATATGTTATGACCACTGTTTTTAACTTGCCTGTTATATATCCCTCTGTAAACACTAGTTAATCTGGAGCCCATCCACAGATTACAATATAGAATTGTGATGACCCATAACTTGGGACCCTAGCAAAAGATTACTTGGAGTTCTTCACTAATGTAAGGAATATTGTTAGCTTGGTGTGCCAACAGAGCTTACAGACTATTTTTCCCAGATTGATAATCACTCACCATTTGTTTTATATATATATGTAAGTTGTTTATAATTTTAACCTTTAAAGGTATTTTTTAATATGCTGGCCATTGATAAAATTTTTGGTTTTCGAAAAAAATTTTTATCCTACATTAAATATAAATTTAAGTGTTTACTTCCGGACTCTTACACTCTGTGAGAGCCTCAGTTCAAATCGCACGTGCCTTGAATGGGCTGGAGTATTTCTAGTTTGGATATATTTGGGGTACTTAGTTGTGCTCATGACTTAGTGTTTTGCTTCTTCCATGGGTATGAGTAAGTATCTCATTTATTTCTTTACCACGTTTATCACTGACAGAGGGAGGGTTCTTACGAACTAACCCTGAAATCGGTCCGGTATGGTAATAATGGAATTTTTTAGAAATTTCTGTCGGAACCATGTGGTTGGTTAGCAAGTTACTTACCACACAGCCACTCCACTGCCACAGGTAGCTTTTATGTGTAATCAGCCCAGGTGCCGCCTGTATGTCACTGGCACAGGTGTCTTTTACATGTAACTGGCATGGGTACCTTTCAGAGAGAGAGAGAGAGTGAGAAAAAAACAGATACTGCTTATAAATGCATGTATATATATGTATCATAGGCAACTTTGAATATAAATTTACTACAGACTAGTAGTAAGAAACCAGTGATGGTATCCCAAGGTTAAATTTATCAGACAAAATAGCAATTTTCTCTTTAAAGCAGATATCAATTTCCTGTTATTATTCTGGCATTTGCAATGACCATTAACAAACCGAATATATTTTCACTTTCCTTCATAATTGTTTTCAATTCATTTAATTAAGATAAACACTTTGTCATTACGCACAGTAAGGTTACACTTGAATCTTCTATATTTTTATCATTTACTAGCAGTATCGCCCGGCGTTGCTCAGGCTTGTTTTGTTTACGACCCTTTAGAATTGGAATTTTTGAAAAGTAAAAATTTTGCATTATGTAGCTTGTTATTCTCTTTAAGTGAGCATTTTTCAGGTTCAAATACACCAAAAAATGGTGACACTGCAGTAAAAAAAATCGTAAAAAATAGGGATTTTCATAGAAAAAAAGCACCTTTTTGTTGTAAATAATTTTTGGTGTTAACACGGTCCGATTTGAATTTTTTCTTCTATGGAAGGAAGAGCAAGCCTTCTTCTATCATACTCTCAATTTTGGTAAACTTGCGCCGCAGGGTCTCGGAGGAGATAGTGTTAGTTGAAGGCTACCAAACCTGCCATACACAGACAACTTCAGCTTTATATATATAGAGAGATTTGTTTTAGTGCTAGGACTGTGGTCATGCTACGGCACAGTTTTGGAAGGCTGTAGTTCAACGATTCGACCCCGATGCTTATTTCATTTAAAGTCTGGTATTTATTCTCTCTGCAAAGCTACTGGAATTGTTTGCATGCCAGACAAAACAATTAGTGGCAGTTTTTCCATCTGTGCATTCTGTGTTCAAATTCCATTGATACCGAATTTGCTTTTCATGCTTTCGGGGTCGCTTAAAGAAATACCAGCTGAACACCAGGGTCAATGTACTCGTTTAGCACCTGCCTGCCCCGGAAAATTTCCTCCTCCTCCTCCGCCTCATCATCATCGTTGCCACCATATCATTGGTCAGTTTATTCTCACCTTCACCATCATTAACATCACCATCAGCATCACCACCACCACCACCATCAGCACTGTCATCATCATCATCATCGTCATCATCATTATCACCAAGAGCATTGTCGTCATCATTCCTGTTATCATTATTATCACTCGTTTAGCTTACATGTATATGGTCTCTTCTCTCATCAAATGCTAAGCCTGATTAAATTGACTATAGGCTTCCTAAACGCTGTTGGCGCCGTCTTGGAAATGTTTCAAACCAATAACTGCAACAGCAGCAGCAACAGCAATAGTAGTAGCAGTAGTAGTAGTAGTAGTAGTAGTAGCAGCAGAAGTGTCTGTCTGAACAGTTTAACTACTGAAATCCGACACTATACCTATATAGTAATATGGTGCTGTAGTACCACAGAAGACCTATCTGCCTCGTAAACACAGTCTAGGTTGTCTAGATGATGGTGGTGGTAGTGGTGGTGGTGGTGGCCGTGGTTATGATGATGGTGGTGGTTGTAGTAGTTAACTAACGATGGTGGTGGCGGTGGCGGCGGCAGTGGTGGTGGTAGTGGTGGTTGTGGCTGTGGTTATGATGATGATGGTGGTGCTGGTGGTAGTGGTAGTGGTGGTTGTGGCTGTGGTTATGATGATGGTGATGGTTGTAGTAGTTGTTAACTAACGGTGGTGGTGGTGGTGGTAGTGGTGGCTGTGGTTATGTTGATGGTGGTGGTTGTAGTAGTTGTTAACGAATGATGGTGGCAGTGGTGGTGGTGGTGGTGATCTTGATAATAGTATTAATGATGATGATGTTGATGATTGTGGTGATGGTGGCTGTGGTCGGGGTGGTTAGCAACGATTACGATTGGTTGTGGTGGTAGTGATGATGATGATGATGATGGTAATGGCGATGCAAGTGGTTGTGATTATAGTACTTATGACGATGATGATGATGATGATGATAGTGTATCCTTTATTTACAACCTGGAAAGTAGGCCAAAATACATCATAAAATTACGCAACTCAGCAACAAAATAGAGGTCATAGCTATGTACACAAACACCCAGTCTCCCATATACATAAATAAGTACAAGCACACACACACACACACACATACGCACACACATACATATATATACACACACACATACCCACATGCACAAGATCGGCTTCAAGTACGCATATATATAAATATATATATATATAGTTGGAAGCGCAATGGCCCAGTGGTTAGGGCAGCGGACTCGCGGTCGTAGGATTGCGGTTTCGATTCCCAGACCAGGCGTTGTGAGTGTTTATTGAGCGAAAACACCTAAAGCTCCGCGAGGTTCTGGCAGCGGGTGGTGGTGGTGGCGATCCCTGCTGTACTCTTTCGCCACAACTTTCTTTCACTCTTTCTTCTGTTGGGTTGCTCGCTTAGCCTGCGGGGTGGCGCCATTTGAAGTCTAAAACAATGCAAAGCGCATTGTGGCCAGCGATGTGTAACAACATCTGATAGCCTGGTCAGTCATGTGATCACATGATATATATATATATAGTTAATCCAAAAAACAAAGAAAAACACATGCAAAACCAGGACGTGGTACATGCAAAGTACTAAGTGTGTGTGTGTGTGTGTGTGTTGCACTGTCAATCCAGCATTCATGGGTTCAATTCCTAGACCAGGTGGTGCATTGTGTTCTTGAGCAAGACACTTCATCTCATGTTGCTCTGTGATCACTTCGACATCTGACATGTGGTACACCATGCACCTGTTCAGACCTTGTTGATTTGATGGAGGGAGCTAATGTCCAGCTCCCTCTGATCACTATAAAGAAATCATTTGTGTAAGTCATTCAGCAAAAGCTGAACTCTCATACGTTGTCTTCATTGGGAGAGTCCATTGTCTGACTGGCACCAGTGCTGGTCACATGTAAAAAGCACCATTCGTGTGTTGGGCCTCATGGAGGCAGTGACAGGTAGTTGAGACCTTTGATGATATACCGCTCTTGTGTAGACCTGTCAAGCCAAGTGAGACCATAGTTGTAGCCAATGCCGGGGTCAGGCCAGTGGCATGTAAAAGGTATCCACTACACTCTCAGAGTGGTTGGCATTAGGAAGGGCATCCAGCTGTAGAAACCTTGCAAAATCAGATCTGAACCTGTTGCAGCTCCCTGGCTTACCAGTTTTCAGTCAAACCATCGAACCCATGCCAGCATGGAAAACAGACATTATGATGATGATGATATATGCAGACACACTGGCACACACACACACACATTAAACTTAAGGTTTCTTTCAGTTTTATCTTCTAAATACACATACAAAGCTTTGGACCAGCCGAGGCCTATAAGAGAAGATATTTACTCAAGGTGTCATGCAGTGGGACTGAACCCAAAACCATGTGGTTGGGAAGCAAACTTAACCGCACAGCCATACCTGTGTGTGTGTGGTGTGTGTGTGTGTTAGTATTATCAAGCAAGAAAAAAATACATGATATGATGGTTAAATAAAAATAATTTATGTTCGATGATTCAGGTGTCTGTTTTACTTGAGTTTCTCCAGAAAATCTAACCGGTTCATTGAACAGAATAAACTAAGAGTGAAAAATAGATTACTTCTCATAATGATTGATGGACAAGAAGCACACAGTTGGTTAAACAACTGGACAGCCGGTAGACATGAGTATGTGACAGGCCGCAGACAGACATGAGTATGTGATAGGCTGGTCATATGCTTACATGTTAACACTGTGTACAAGACTTAAGCCGTGAGTCAGCAGAGAAAAGAACTAGAGAAGTGAAAATGAAAGTGTGTTGGGTGTGGAGTGATCAGCAATGTCAATTTCATATTTTATAAATTTGAAACGTTTCTGGTTGATGTGGAGGGAAGCTGATTTAGTGGAAAGATGAAGCTGTGTATTTAGAGACATGTCTTCAGCTTGTGTAGTGAATTTAGGTGGCATGGGAAGAGGGAGGGAATTGAAGTGCTGAGAATCGTACCAAATTCTAAGCCATATCTTATAGGTACAGGCATGGCTGTGTGGTTGAGAAGCTTGCATTACAACCATCTGGTTTCAGGTTCAGACCCACTGCACACCACCTTGGTCAAGTATTTTCTTCTGCAGCCTTAACCCTTTAATGTTCAGAATACTCTGTTAAATGTAATTAATGCCTTTTCATTCAAATTGTTTTGAATTAATCATGCATTATCTCACGGCTTTGAGGTTTCAATGATGTGAATATTTATCTTTAGATTGACATTGTAGGTTAGGTGTGAGAGGTTAGATATGGCTAGTTCAAATATAAAACATGTAGAATATATTGGGCCGGATGTGGCTGGTTTAAATACTAAAGGGTTAATGAGTGAATTTTAATAGATGGAATCTGTGTAAATCCCCATAGTGTGTATGTATTTATGTATATGCATCACTGTTATACAAGTGATACTGTTTGTTTCTAGTCTTACAGGGAAACATATCTGTCCATGAGAAAATATTTTGCTTGAAAATAGTTAAGGGTTAGTGACTGGAAAGGCATCCAACCCCCCAAAAATCTGTCTCAACATATTCCATCTGACCCATGCAAGCGAGGAAGAGTTGGCATTAAATGGTGGTGATGATGTAATGATGTTTATGATGATGATGATGATCACACATCAAAATAAACACTGAAAATGCACGACCCCAAATATGCTACTAGTTTGGACGTGTGTGGCAATCTGTTCTATTGTTTGTGTGCCACTGGGGGCTGTTTCTGTGTGTCGCTGAATGTGGTGGTACTTGAGCGCTTGGAATAGGTTTGTGTATTGTTTTACACATGTGTGTGTGTGAGTGTGTGTGTGTGTGAGAGTGTGTGTGTGTGTGTGCGAGTATGTGCGAGTATGTGTGTGCGAGTATGTGTGTGTGTGTGTGTGCGAGTATGTATGTGTGTGTGTGTGTGTGAGTATGTGTGTGCGAGTATGTGTGTGTGTGTGTGTGTGTGTGTGTGTGTGTGTGAGTGTGTGTGTGTGTGTGCGCGAGTATTGTGTGTGTGTGCACGAGTATGTGTGTGTGTGTGGTGTGCGCGAGTATGTGTGTGTGTGTGTGTGTTGTGAATGTCACAGAACTGTTTAAGTAACATCTTGTATTTTTGTCTTGTTTATCATTCTTGTGTGTGTGTGCATGTGTGCACATGTGTGTGCACATGCATCTGTGTTTGCGTATGCATGCATGTGTGTGTGTTGTGAATGTCACAGAACTGTTTAATGTCTCCTTGTATTTTTGTCTTATCATTCTTGTGTGTGTGTGCACGTGTGCGTGTGTGTGGAGGAGGGGCTATGAATATGTTATTCAGTGCAATAATGGCCTGTTGTATTCGATGCTCTTTTCAAGCTGCCGGTATTGAAGCGAGATGGAGGATTCGGTCGGTGCTATTTTCAAGACTGCTGGGTTTTTTTGGAGCCAAGTTTCTATGAGATCGCTGTAAGCATCGGTGTAGCTGTGTGTCTGCAGCTACGTGTCTGAAGAATGGTAGCAGGGTTGGCGTAAAAAATAAATATAATGTTATTTGCATAAGAGTGTGTGTGTGGTGTGTGTGCGAGTATGTATGTGTGTGTGTGTGTGAGTATGTGTGTGCGAGTATGTGTGTGTGTGTGTGAGTGTGTGTGTGTGTGTGCGAGTATGTGTGTGTGTGTGTGCGCGAGTATGTGTGTGTGTGTGCACGAGTATGTGTGTGTGTGTGTGCGCGAGTATGTGTGTGTGTGTGTGTTGTGAATGTCACAGAACTGTTTAAGTAACATCTTGTATTTTTGTCTTGTTTATCATTCTTGTGTGTGTGTGCATGTGTGCACATGTGTGTGCACATGCATCTGTGTTTGCGTATGCATGCATGTGTGTGTGTTGTGAATGTCACAGAACTGTTTAATGTCTCCTTGTATTTTTGTCTTATCATTCTTGTGTGTGTGTGCACGTGTGCGTGTGTGTGGAGGAGGGGCTATGAATATGTTATTCAGTGCAATAATGGCCTGTTGTATTCGATGCTCTTTTCAAGCTGCCGGTATTGAAGCGAGATGGAGGATTCGGTCGGTGCTATTTTCAAGACTGCTGGGTTTTTTTGGAGCCAAGTTTCTATGAGATCGCTGTAAGCATCGGTGTAGCTGTGTGTCTGCAGCTACGTGTCTGAAGAATGGTAGCAGGGTGGCGTAAAAAAATAAATATAATGTTATTTGCATAAGAGTGTGTGTGTGTGTGTGTGTGTTTTGAAGAGGTGCTGGGATGGAGAAGGTCTCGTAATTATAGCATGAAAAGGGTTGATGGGAATGCATGTTCTTGTGGGATATCCATTGAAGAAATTAAAAGTTATGCAGGTTATTGTTATGTTTATGGCATAAACTTGAATATAGACTTGGAAATTTGTGAGAGGAAAGTTCCATAGCCAATGTTTTATGTTGTTTATTAAGGAAATGCTCGGTACATTTCTTAAAGCGTTTGACGCCATCAAATGCTTCACTGGTGTCTACGTTGGTTAGAATAGTGGGGCACACATGTGCGCATGAATACATGTGTCTGCAGATACTGTGGCCTCGATATATGTCGTAATTGTGGAGAGAGAGAGAGAGGTGAATATGTAGGTTTGTGATAGTGGATGGATATCGAATGTGATAACCATATGGAGCTTGTGTTTGTTGTTGTTCCTGCCGTTCATATTGCAGTTTTTGTTGTTGCTGTTGTTGTTATTTAATATTGAATTTTGTGCTTGATTCTTGACTCTCCTTGCTATTTATAGTAGAAGGAGTTTTTCTGCTTACCCTCTCCTCCACCTCATCCTCGCCCCCCTCTCTCTCTCTCTTTCTTTCTCTCGTTTTTTTATTCTACTTCCATCACATCCAGCTGCCATACATGCCCAGGGTGGAACACCCAGAGTAGCTTTTCGCTGCTTCAGGGTGCAGCATGGAATGAAAGAGAAAAGGGGTATAAGGCGCATGAATGCGTAATTAGCTTTCCTAAGCACCGAGAGAAGGGTGAGTTGGGGGCTGGCAGAGGAATGGTAAGAGTAGAGGGTAGATTGAGGGTGGGGGAGAGAGGAAGGTTATTGACTTCTGGTTTTCTTTGCACTACATAATGTGTCGACTCCCTCACTCTCTCTGTTTCTTTTTCAATCTCTCTCTCTCTCTCTCTCCTCTTGCAATGCTGATATTGTTGACATTACTTCCTTTTATGAACTGTCTGTTCTGTCTTGTTCTAGTCTCTGATTTTTCTTTCCCTCTGTCTCCTCTCTCTCCTCTCTCTCTCTCTCTCTCTCTCTCTCTCTCTCTCTCTCTCTCTCCCTCTCACTCTGTAAAACCTTTCCCTAGGACAACAACTACAGTCTCTGTCGTACTACATATGTTATTATATTCACCACTCTTACAGCTCAACCAACCTCCCATCTGCTTAATAATAATAATAATAATAATAATGGTCCTTTCTACTAGAGGCACAAGGTTTGAAATTTTGGGGGAGGGGACTAGTCAATTATCTCGACCCCAGTGTTCAACTGGTACTTATTCTCTCAATCCCAAAAAGATAAAACACAAAGTCAACCTTGGCGGATTTTGAACTCAGAATGTAAAGATGAATGAAATGCCGTTTTGCATTTTGCTCAGTGTGCTAACGATTCTACCAGCTCACCCCCTTAAATAATAATAATAATAATAATAATAATAATAATAATAATCCTTTCTACCATAAGCGCAAGGCCTGAAATCTCAGTGAGAGAATAGTTGATTACATCGACCTCAGTACATCGACCTCGCGATCGTAAGCTCGAGGCTCTAACCACTGAGCCATGCGCTTTCACTAATAATAATAATAGTTATAATAATAATAATAATAATAGGAAGAAGAAGAATAATAATCCTTTCTATTGGAGGCACAAGGCCTCAATGTTTCACTTATACTTATCTTATCGACCCTGAAAGGATGAAAGGCACAGTCGACTGGAATGGAATTTGAACTCAGAACGTTGCAGCAGATGAAATACCACTAAGCATTTCATACAGCATGCTTACGATTCTGCCAGCTCACCGCCTCAGTAATAATAATCATCATCATCATCATCATCGTTTAACGTCCGCTTTCCATGCTAGCATGGGTTGGATGGTTCAACTGGGGTCTGGGAAGCCAGGAGGCTGTACCAGGCTACAATCTGATCTGGCAGTGTTTCTACAGCTGGATGCCCTTCCTAACACCAACCACTCCGTGAGTGTAGTGGGTGCTTTTTACGTGCCACCGGCACAGGTGCCAGATGAAGCTGGCAAACGGCCACGATCAGATGGTGCTTTTTATGTGCCACCTGCACGGAGGCCAGTCAGGGCAGCGCTGGCTACAGCCACATTTGGATGGTTCTCTTACGTGCCACCGGCACTGGTATCACAGCTACAAATTCCATTGATATTGATCGATTACAATAATAATAATATTAATAATAATAATGATAATAACAACAACAACAATAATAATAATTTTTTACATTATAGGCACAAGGCCAGCAATTTTGAAGAGTGGGGGCAAGTCTATTACATTGATCCTAGTATTTAATTGATTGATTCTGTATTATTTTATTGATCCCCAAAAAGATGAAAGGCATTTTTTAACTTTAAGCACAAGGTCAGATATCTTGTTTAGAGAGGGTCAGACAATGAAATCAATGCTGGTATTTGATCAGTATTCCATAAAAAATGAAGAAGGGAGGTCAAAGGTGACTTTGGTGGGATTCAAATTCTGAGCACAAAGGGGCAGAAAAAACCACTACAAGGCATTTTCTTCCTGGTTTATATATTCTTCCCAATTCACTGTTTAGTAATAATGATGATGATGATGATGGTGATGGTGGCGGTGATGATGATGATGATGATGACAATTGATTGGGGTGGTGGTGGTGGTGGTGGAAATGATGAGAGCGTCAGTGATGATGGTGATGAAGATTGATGTTAGTGACTATGATGATGATGGTGATTAATGACAATGATGATGATGATGATGATTGTGGTGTTGGAAGTGGCACTGGTAGTTGATGTGAGACGGTGATGATGATTCGATGATGGTGGTAGGTGGTGGTGGTTGTGGTGGTGAGATGATGATGATGTGGAGATGAGGATGCCATTGTTGATAATGCTGATGGTGGCTGAGATGATGTCTGTCGATGTTGTTAACGCTGCTGCTGCTAACGATGGTGATGATATTGATGATGATGATGATGATGGTATTGATATGGATGGAGATGATCTTACAGATGTATAAAAATTAAGAAGAAAAAAAAAACCATGCAACCAAACAGCCAGTACCTGTCATATGCTGGGGCATAGATTTAATCTATCATATGGAATAGGTCATGTGACAACATTAGAAATCAATCTCTGGTTTTTTATCCTGAAGAGGAGAGAATCTTTCATTGCTTCCTTATCACCATGTAACAAGAGCTTAGCGGAACGCTTGCCCTTAAAAGCAGCCCCTTGTGTATTCGGGGACCTTTTTCATTTCTTTAACAATATTTCGTGTGTGTGTGTGTGTGTGTGTGTCATCTGTCTTTACGTTCTGAATTCAAATTCCACCGAGGTTGACTTTGCCTTTCATCCCTTCAGGGTCGATAAATTAAGTACCAGCTGTGTACTGGGGTTGATCTAACCGACTGGCCCCCCCTCCCAAAAAATTTCGGGCCTAGAGTAGAAAAGAATATTTCGTGTTTGTGTGTGCGTGTGGGGGGTATGTACATGGATGTATGTGCGTATGTATATGGGCAAGTCTGTATAAATATGCATATGTGTGTGAGTATATATATATATATATATATATATATATATATATATGCATATGTGTGTGAGTATATATGCATATGTGTGTGTATGTGTGTGTATATATACATATGTGAGTATGTGTGTGTGCTTGTGTATCTATATATATGTATATAAATATATATATATATATGTATGTGTGTGTACATTATATATATATATATATATATATATATATATATATATATGTTTGTATATGTTATTGTCAATTATTTGATTGACAAAATGGCCAGCAGACAGTGAAAGAGAACAAAATGTTAGTCATGATGATGACGGCGTCGGTGGTGGTGGTGGTGGTGGTAGTGGTGATGGCGGCGGCGGTGGTGGTCATAGTTGTGGTGTGGTGGTGCTAGTATTGTTGTTGTTGGTGGTGGTGGTGGTGGTTGTTTGTGCTGCTGCTGCTGCCGCTGATGTTTATGATGAATTGGACTGAAATCATGGTTGTAGTGGTAATGGTGATGATGATGGTGATAATGGTGATGATGTTGATAGAATCGATCATGACGAATAGCTACAGAAGAAAGAATAGAGATGGGAAATAATAATAAAACAATCCAAAAATACATAAAAGAATTTTTAAAAAATTGAGGAAAGAAGCAAAAAAACCAAACAAAACCAGACACATCCTCTCTTTCTCTCCCTCTCTCTTCTCTCTTTCTCTCCCTCTCTCTTCTCCTCTCTTTCTCTCTCTCTCTCTTCTCCTCTCTTTCTCTCTCTCTCTCTTCTCCTCTCTTTCTCTCTCTCTCACACACACACACAGACACACAAAGCATTGAATAGTGTGGACTGGAATGTGATGTAAATAGAGATGAGAGAAAGCTAACATTGGATTGAAGCAATCCATTTTAACCTAATGCCAGCAGAAAGAGAATGGACATTAAATAGAGACTTTTGATGCCGTCAGCATTATTGCTATTATGTTCTTTTTTTATTAAATTATAAACAACACTACAACAAAGGAACGATTATTATTACTATCATTATTATTATCATTATTATTATCATTATTATTATTATTGTTATTATTATTATTATTATTATTATTGTTGTTGTTGTTCTTGTAGTTGTTAGATCATGAGTTAGTGTGCCAATAATAATATTCGTATTGTTTGCTTTCAGTGCTCCATTGAGCACAGCTCTGGGTGCCTTTTGTTGTATGTATGGTGTTTTTGCTTTTTCTTTTTAATTGGTATTTTATATATATATATGTGTGTGTGTGTGTGTGTGTGTACATATATATGTGTATGTATGTATGTATATATACTCATTTAATGTCTGTTTTCCATGCTGGCATGGGTTGGACAGTTTTACAGAAGGTAGCAAGTTGGAGGACTATGCCAAGCTCTGTTGCCTTCTTTGGCTTAGTTTCTATGGCTGGATGCCCTTCCTAATACCAACAGCTTTACAGAGTGGACAGGGTGCTTTTTACATGGCTCCAGACTACTCATCATCATCATCGTTTAACGTCCGCTTTCCATGCTAGCATGGATTGGACGATTTGACTGAGGACTAATGAACCAGATGGTTGCACCAGGCTCCAATCTGATCTGGCAGAGTTTCTACAGCTGGATACCCTTCCTAATGCCAACCACTCCAAGAGTGTAATGGGTGCTTTTACGTGCCACCGGCACGAGGGCCGGTCAGGCGGTACTGGCAATGGCCACGCTCAAATGGTATTTCTTACCTGCCACCTGCACAGGAGCCAGTCCAGTGACACTGGCAATGACCTCACTCTAATTTTTTCACGTGCCACTGGCACAAGTGCGAGTGAGGCAACGCTGGTAACGATCACGCTCAAATGGTGCTTTTTACGTGCCACCGGCACAGAAGCCAGTTTGCTGCTATGGCAACGATCAGGCTCGGATGGTGCTCTGTAATGTTCAAAATCACCAGCCCTAGTAGGTACCTGTTATGTGTGTGTGTGTTGTGTGTTGTGTGTGTGTGTCTGTCTGTCTGTTTCTAGTGCTAAAAAACACTGTCAGCAAAACGGGTCGAATGTGCAGTCAACTGAGCCAAATGATCAGCATCCACCCAGTTTTCCCCAATCATCTCATGTCTGGTTGTTATTTTTAGCTTGTTGAGTGACCATATAGCAGTCCTTACTTTGTGTATCATGTATGGGTTTTTTTTTCTCTTTGTCCCCCCACCATCTTCCCACCCTTACAATGACAGACACGTTGTTGTTGTTGTTAGTATATTGATCTTAACTTCTGTTTATTGTCACTGAGAACATAAACAGATAGATATATATATAGAGAGAGATGGATAGAGAGAGAGAGATGGATAGAGAGAGAGAGATGGATAGAGAGAGATGGATAGAGAGATAGAGATAGATAGATAGATAGATAGATAAACAGAGAAACAGATAAATAATAGAGGAGGGGGTGCTTTTCATAATCATCATCTGTCCCCCTCTCGAGTGAAATATAATTTATTAATGGTGAGTTTGTCTTGTCTATATCGCAGCAAACATTGTAATTGGGCTGGAGTATGTGAGGAGGGGAGGGGCCCCGCGTGTGTGTGTGTGTGTGTATGACTATGTGGAATTATGTGTATAGAAATTGTGAATGTGGTAGTTGTGACTCTGTGTGTGTATGTTTGTATATAGAATTATGTGTGTAGAAACTGAGTGTGGGGGGAAATGGGGGTGACTGCATGTGTGTGTGTGTGTGTGCGTGTGCGTGCGTGTGTATGCCAGCTTCTGTGTAGATGTGTGTGTGTGTGACTGTGTATATTTGTCTGTGATGATGGTGCTGTCTGGAAATGTATTTGTCTTTTGCTTGAGAAAGTGTGTGGTGTATATTTTATTCACATGTGGTGTAGTGTATGTGTGGTGTGTAATGTATTTGTGTATGTGTTTGTGTGTGGTGTGTGATTGATGTGTGTGTGTGTGTGTGTTGACTCATTTGTGTGAAGAGAGAAGTTGAGTCTCTAGAAAATCACCTTCTTGGGTCAAATGTCAAATAATATCCGCCATAATTCTTGAATGGCATATGTTGTTGGTGGTGGTAGTGGGTGTGGTGGTGAAATGGGTTGAGTGGTATGTTGTGGTGGTGGTGGTTGTAGTAGTCTGAGGGCTATATGTGTGATGGTGTTAATGGTTGTAGTGGTAGTGGTGATAGTGGTTATGGTGGTTATGGTTGTAGAGGTGGTCACATTGACATAATGGCTTTAGTTGTAGCAGTAATGTGGCTTTGGTGGTAGTGATAGTGGTGGTGGTGACAGTAGTAGGAGTGGTTATGATGATGGTGGTGGTAGTGGTGATTGCGGAGGTATAGTGTGATAATGGTATGATAGCTGAGATTGTAGTAAGTACTATGTGGTGATTGTGGTAGTACTGTAGTTTAGTGGTATGATGCCAGTGATAGTGAGTGTGAAGGTGTGTGATGGTTGTAGTACAGTGGAGATTTTCAGTCATTTGACTGCGGCCATACTGGAGCACCACCTTAAATGTTGTTTTAGTCTAAGAAATTGACCCCACGACTTATTCTTTGTAAGCCTAGTACTTATTCTATCGGTCTCCTTTGCCAAACTACTAGGTTACAGCAACATAAATATACCACCATCAGTTGGTAAGCGATGGTGATGGGGACAAACACTAGCAAGCCAAGTGAGACCATAACCTATGGCCTATGCCAGGGGTGTAACCAGCCCACTTGTGCGTTCCTTTCCTTCATTGGACACTAAACTCTGCTTGCGAAGACCTGTTGAGGCAAGTGAGATCGAAATCAAATTCAATGACTGGCATCCGTGCTAGTAGAGTGCTAAGAGCACCATCCGAGTGTGATCGCTGCCAGGGCTGCTGACTGGCTTCCATGCTGGTGGCACGTATAAAGCATCATTCGAGCGAGGTCGTTGCCAGGTGCAGCCATCTGGTTCTCCAGTCCGCAGTCAAATCGTCCAACCCATGCTAGCATGGAAAGCGGATGTTAAATGATGATGATATATATATACATATATATACAGGGTGTGTTGGGTAAATTGCCGCCATTTTATTTTTTTAATTTCGTGCATGTGCATTGTTTGTTTTTGATTTTGTCGACTACACAGCATAGTAGGGTCAGTTGGGTACCGTTTGTGAGAAAAACAGCACCCTGACGCAATTCTCTGCCAGAAATTTGGAAACAATATGCTGTACTACTTGACATTTGTGCCAGAAGCTCCAATACGAACATTCCAGAGTGTTAGGGTGTCAATCTGAGGTTAGTGCAATCTGAGGACATGTACCAAGAGTGATAAAAATCAAACATCCAGTCAACATCATAGTATTTGGAGTGATCACTAGTGATGGTGACGTTATGCCTCCATTCATCTTCCCTCATGGTCTCAGATTCAACACAGATGCCTACATCAAGTGCATGGAGGAGGTGGTGCTTACCTGGATTAAGAAGGTGGCTCCTGGGAAACCCTATATCTGGCAACAGGGCTCTGCTCCATGCCACACAAGTAGGAGAACCCAGTCATGACTGTCAGACAAGTTCTGCGACCACATCACCCCTAACATCTGACCACCTAACTCCTCAGACTGCAACCCCCTTGATTATCTTGTGTGGAGCACAGTTGAGTGAGAGGCCAACAAAACTCCTTGTAACACTATAGATGAACTGAAGGCAAAGATCATGGCAGCATTCACCAACTTAAACAAGGAGACCACCCAGAAGAGTTACAGGAAATTCTGAAGTCATCTGGAGACTGTGGTTGAAGCCAATGGTGATTTTATTGAATAAATTTACTCTTTAGTATTTTAAGATTTTTTATGTAATTTAGGTAGATATATCTGTTAAAATGGGATGTCAGTGTTATTTTCATTTTTGCGTATTTTAGACGACAATTTATTCACCGCACTGTGTGTGTATACATATATATATATATATATATATAAATTAATCAAAATAAAAACATGATGCCAAGGATTCAGCGGTACATATGTTTCGGGCCTTTATTAGACGGATTTATAACAATGCATAATGTATGTCTGTGGCCTTCTTCAGCCGCGCACAACAACTTTCACAAGGACATGTGTTACATCAAAAATTCTTGGTTGGGGATGCAAATCCTCTCATTCGCGTACGACATAATGCGGCAACAGCATAAAAATGAAGCGTCCATCTCGTTCTTCTCTCAATGTAGAATCAAGTACTCACCCCGAATTTCTATATATATATATATATAATATATATATATATATATAAATTAATCAAAATAAAAACATGATGCCAAGGATTCAGCGGTACATATGTTTCGGGCCTTTATTAGACGGATTTATAACAATGCATAATGTATGTCTGTGGCCTTCTTCAGCCGCGCACAACAACTTTCACAAGGAC
The DNA here is from genome assembly GCF_006345805.1 of Octopus sinensis. Lineage (NCBI taxonomy): Eukaryota > Metazoa > Mollusca > Cephalopoda > Octopoda > Octopodidae > Octopus > Octopus sinensis. The sequence goes on along the minus strand of NW_021832423.1, from coordinate 20,824 downwards.
ATGTGTTACATCAAAAATTCTTGGTTGGGGATGCAAATCCTCTCATTCGCGTACGACATAATGCGGCAACAGCATAAAAATGAAGCGTCCATCTCGTTCTTCTCTCAATGTAGAATCAAGTACTCACCCCGAATTTATATATATATATATATATATATATATATATATACATACACACACACACACATGTATACATATATATAACAGACTTCTTCCAGTTTCTGTCTACCAAATACACTCACAAGGCTTTGGTCAGCCCGAGGTTATAGTAGAAGACACTTGTCCAAGGTGCCACGCAGTGGGACTGAACCCGGAACCATATGGTTCATAAGCAAGCTACTCACCACACAGCCACTCCTATGCCCACACACATTAAAAAAAAAATTAATCATACATTATCTTGTAGCTAAGACTTTTTCGTGATGCAAATGCTTAGTTTTAGAAAGACATTGTATGATAGGTGTGAGAGACCAGATCTGGCTAGTTTTAACACAAAACTTGTTGAATATTTTAGTCGAATATGGCTGGTTTGAATACTTAATGGTAAAACCAATCCATGCCATTGGCACTTTATTCTACTCTGATCCATCAGTAAAGAGATGGTAAGCATACTTGGGGGTGGGCACTTGTTTCTGGAAACAGCCCAAGAACATCTGAGGTGGTTAAGTTACTGTCTCCATGACAACGTAACATTGATCAATGGTGGAAAAAGGCCAGCCATGCCTTTGCTTTTTTTTAAAGACGGTAGTATGATTTGAATGTAATTTGACTGCTATTTTTAGCGAGCTGGTTCAGCTTGTAGTGGCTCCTTCCTTGATTGTGGTAATAGGTGAAATGAGGGTGGTTGTAAGGGTGTAGGGATGATGTAAGGAAGCGGAGAGGGGTGAGTAGGGAGGTAAAAGAGGACAAACAATGAAGTTTTTTTGTTTTTCTTTTCCTTTTCTTTCTTCCATTGTCAATTCATTACATAATTAAATTAGAAAGGTTGACAGACATAATCTGTGGTGGTGTGTGGGGGGGGGTGTCGGTGGTAGTAGCGGTGGTGACAGTAGTAGTAGTAGTAGTAGTAGTAGTAGCAACAGCGATGGTGGCGAGTTCTTTTAGGGGGTGGAATAGTGATTGTGGAGGTGAAAGTGTTGGTGATGGTTCAAATGGTAGTAGGAGTGCTAGAGTCCATTGTATTACTGATGTGAATGTGTTGTGGTAGTGGTGGTAGTTGTAGTAGTAGCAGTTGTAGTAGTAGGTGTAGTAGCAGTATTAGTAGCAGTAGTAGTTGTAGCAGCAGCAGTAGTAGTAGATTGGTTGTAATTTGTAGTTGTGGTGGTGGTGGTGTTGGTGGTGTATAATCATGGCTTGTTCTAGAAATATCTGTGATAGCTTGGTGTGGGGGGAAATAGCAATTAAAACCATGATCTGTTGCTGTTGTCTTCATTGTTGTCCAGTACACAATTCCGTGTCCTGCTTTCCCTGCCTGTTGGCCACTGACCTCTGTATGAATTAGACTCAAGCCTCAGGGCTGGTTAACTCAAATAAATGGCTAATAGAGACCTTCACTCAGTTCCAATGACTATAGACCAGCAGTTTTCAGTTGTGGCCGTCAGAGCCGAATGTGAACCTCAAACAACTTTCTAGGGGCCCTCGCTCCCTTTCTTTTCTTTAATTGTGTTTTACTTTTCTTGGTGTGGCCCCCTAAAAAAACTCTAGACTTTGGATTTATTCTTTCTTTCTTTCTTTTATTCTTTTATTTGTTTCAGTCATTTGACTGTGGCCATGCTGGAGCATTGCCTTTAGTCGAGCTAATTGACCCCAGGACTTATTCTTTGTTAGCCTAGTCTTGTACTTATTCTATCGGTCTCTCTTACCAAACCGCTAAGTGATGAGGACATAAACACACCAGCATCGGTTGTCAAGCGATGTTGGGGGGACAAACACAGACACACAAACACACACACACACATATATGATGGGCTCCTTTCAGTTTCCGTCTACCAAATCCACTCACAAGGCTTTGGTTGGCCTGAGGCTATAGTAGAAGACACTTGCCCAAGGTGCCACGCAATGGAACTGAACCCGGAACCATGTGGTTGCTAAGCAAGCTACTTACCACACATCCACTCCTGCTGTCCTGGATATTTAAAAGTTTGAGGTACACTTGTCTAGACTTATCATCATCATCATCATTGTCATTGTTTTAACGTCTGTTTTTCCATGAATACGAAGAAGAGCCCAAAAGTGACCGGAAACGTTTTCTGTGCGACAAGCATGTTGTAGTTAAGGCTTCTGCCAGTTGATGCGACCATCAGGCATCAGTCTGCCGACTGGTCACTTTCAGTTAAGTCACACTGCCACATGGTGTGTCTTTACTTTGCAGTGCTTCTCACATGTTCGTTGATTTTTTGCAATGACTGAAATGAAAGAACAGTATGGTTTTGTGAAATTCTGTAGATATATATATATATATATATATATATCTCGGAGTAAACACATAAATGTGAAACAAGGTGGAAAAAGAGTACTCAAATACCAGGGGTAGAGTTTCACGTTCCCATTCGTCCCGTTTGTGAACGGGAACAGGACGAATGGGAACGCGAAACTCCGAGTAACAGGTTTTGTTGAATGTCTGCTGCTTTTAAATAAAGTATATATATATATGTATATATATACATAATTTCTGATAATCCCCTGGAACGCGACTAAAGTACTAAATAAATAGTTATCCAAAATTCTACCTCCTTTTCCATAATATATAAAATCTGTACATACATACACACACACATACATATTTGTAATACATGTATGTGTGTGCATATATATATGTATATATATATATATATATATATCTATATATATATATATATATAGGGAGAGTTTATGAAGAAAACAAAAGACGAATACAGGTGGTGTACAAAACAAACAGATGTATTAGTATAATGCTCAGGAATAGAAAAAGTCTTTTACGTTTCGAGCCTACGCTCTTCTACAGAAAGGGACACAGAAAAAACAAGGAGAGAAAAAAAGGAGAGAAATATATATATATATATATATATATATATATACACACACACACACACACATACCAATAACCTGTGGTTTTGGTGGTGATGGTATTCATAATGGTGATAATGTTGGGACCTGTAGTAATGGTATTGGTGGCAGTGGTAGTAGTGGTGGTGGTGTTAGTGATAGTGTTGATGATGGTGGTGGTTATATATTGATAGTCAGTGGTGGCAATGGTAATGATAATGTTGGTGATAATGGTGATGATGGTGGTGGTGGTGGTGGTGGCAAGTAATGAAAGATGTAACAGCAACAATTTTAGAAGGCAATGGCTGATATAATTTATTGATTCTGTTTGATCAATGTTTCCTGTTTTTCTGTCTGTTTATTGTTGTTGTTGTTAACTGCCGTTTATTAACGGTGTCTGTCTGTGCGTCGTCTCTTAGATGGAATCTTTTCATATCATCGTCACTGTGTGATGAAGATGAGATGTACTACTACTTCGTCACCACCACCACCACCGCCACTACCACCACTACAACCACCTCTACAACTACTACTACTATTACTTACCACCATCATTGCTACTTCCACTACTACTACTACTGCAACAAAAACAGTCTGATGTATTCTGTGTAGATGGATGGCTCGTGGAGAGGGGTGGCCATGGGAGAGATAGCATGGTGAGAATGGGGTGGTGGTGTGGTGGTGGCGAGGGTAGTGCAGTGTTAGTGGGGGTTGTTGTATGGTGATTAGGGCGGTGATGTTGGTATTGTGAGGGTGGTGTGTTGAGGGGGATGGTTGTGGTGGTGGTGAGAGTAGTGTGGTGATAGTAGGGGTTGTTGTATGGTGACAAGGGTGGTGATGTTGGTATTATGAGGGGGATGGTTGTGGTGATAGTGGGGGTTGTTGTATGGTGACGAGGGTGGTGATGTTGGTATTGTGAGGGTGGTGTGTTGAGGGGGATGGTTGTGGTGGTGGTGGTGAGAGTAGTGTGGTGATAACTGTAATTGTTGTTGTTGTGGTAGCAGCTGTAGTTTTATCATGATGATGATGTTTGTATGATAATTGTTGTCAGTGGTGGTGGTGGTGGTGGGGGGGATTGTATGTAAAGATTTTATGGTCATAACGGTAGTTGTAGTTGTTGGTAGTAGGAGGAGTAACAGTGGTACCAGAGATGATGATGTAGGTTGTAAAGTAGTGGTGGTAGTAGAAGTGATAGCATTGATTGTGGCTGGCAAAGTTATATAAACTTAACGATCGAGACATTGCTAGTCAAAGACTACCCAGTAAAAAAAACAAAAAAAAACAGATGAGATGGTCACAGTTAGAGTGTCTTTGGTCATAAGAAGTCTGCTTGAGCAGGTTTGACTTGGGGTTAAATAGCAGCTTTTCCGTTTTAGATTTCATCTGCTGTTCCACCAATTCTGTTTCGATCCTCACCCTATTGTTTTAACTTGTTTACTGCAAAGATTAGATATAGGCACAGGTGCAACTGTGTGGTAAGAAGCTTGCTTCCTGACCGCAGGGTTCCGAGTTCAGTCCCGCTATGTGGTACCTTGACGAAGTGTCTTCTGCTATAGCCTCGGGCCGACCAAAGCCTTGTGAGTGGATTTTGGTAGACAGAAATTGAAAAAAACCCATTGTGTGTGTGTGTGTGTGTGTGTGTGTGTGTGTGTGCGTGCATGCGTGTGTGCATGTGTGTGTGTATGTATGCCTTTGTGTCTGTGTTTGTCCCCCATTACTGCTTGACAACCGGTGTTGGTGTGTTTACATCCTTGTAACTAACTTAGTAACTAACTTGTAACTAACTTAGTGGTTCAGCAAAAAAGACTAATAGAATAAGTACTAGGCTTAAAAAATATATATTTCAGTCCTGGTAGGTTGATTTGTTAAACTAAAACCCTTCAAGGTGGTGCTCCAGCATGGCTACAGTCAAATGACTGAAACTAGTAAAATTAACCCGTAACTGCAGGAAGCAGTTTTCTAGACCAATCTGTCTTTTGTTTGAAGAACACCAAGTTTGAAACTTGGTTTTTTTGTTGAGGCAACGTGATGTGCAGAAAATACTAATTCTTTTGTTTTCTGTTGATAAATAACATAATTCCTGGAATAACCATGAAATTTAATTTCACAGCAAGAAGAGTTAAAACTAAACGGTAAAAGAATAACGAAACAAAGGTCACATTGAATAATGTTGTCCGTGATATATAATGCTTAGAAAAACCAAAAAAAAAAAAAAAAAAAATTATGAGATGGTCACAGGATGCTTTAATCGTGTGTTTGCACTATCTGGGTTGTCTTGGAGCTAAACAACAAATACATGGTTTTGTTGGTATGGTGCCACCTTAAAACAGTTCCATGATAAATGCCAAATGAGCAAGCTATCTCGCAGACATTTTTCTAGTGAATTCTTCAAATTTGGTGATGAAGTATGTGTATGCAGACACTTACAGGTTTTTTTTTATATATATATACTTACTTATATATAGTTACTCTTTTAATTTGCTGTATACCAGTAATTATTAGCGCTGCCATTGTTTTCTGGTGAGTTTTGATCCAGCAAGCTTATGTTTCAAGACCTATAAAATCATTTAAAACAAAAACAATTAAATATATTTCGTTTTTGGATTTGGTTTTCAAGATTCTTTATATGAGTTCGTGTGTTGAAGCATATTCTGTTGTGTTTGGGGAGAGTCATTTTCTTTTTGTGCCTTTATAGTTTAACACACTCACTGGTAAAATTTCCTTTTATTTCTTATTTTTATTTTTCTAAAATTTTCGGACAGTCAAAACTATTGAAAAGGTTGCAAGACTCAACGAAAATTTTAGGAAAATAAAAATAAGAAATAAGTGGAAATTTTACCGGTGAGTGTGTTACATTATAAGGCACAAAAAGAAAATGACTCTCCCCGGACACAACAGAATTAAATAAATTCTTTTGCTCTTTGCATTTAAATAGGTCATCATCATCATCATCCTCACCATCTTTTATTGTCCATATCCCATGCTGGCATGCATTGGATTGTGAACAAGACTAGATCAGTCCAAAGACCACATTGTACTGCAGTGTCTGCTTTGGCATGGTTTCTATGGATCGATGTCCTTCCTAATGCCAACCACTTTACACTTTGTCCTAGATGCTTTTTCTCCTTGCTACCAGTACTAGTGAGTTTACCATACAGCTTGCGTAACTAGGATCCCCTTTGACTGAGGGCTACAGCAGAGAAGCAGGGGGAAGCTCCTTGCTAGGGGATGATGATATAAGGTTTAAGTCTCAGAGAAGGGGCCAGAACAGAAGGTTTAAGTCTTAGAGAAGGGGCCAGAACAGATGGTTTAAGTCTCAGAGAAGGGGCCAGAACAGAAAGTTTAAGTCTCAGAGAAGCGGCCAGAACAGAAGGTTTAAGTCTCAGAGATGGGGCCAGAACAGAAGGTTTAAGTCTCAGAGAAGGGGCCAGAACAGAAGGTTTAAGTCACAGAGAAGGGGCCAGAACAGAACATATTTCTTGCTATGGAAGAGCTGCCTGGCTACCTACATTACAGAAAGAAGATGAGAGTAACTGTGGATTTAGTCACAAACTCATATTATGCAAAATGTATTTCTTCTTCATTTTTATGCGAGAGATTTCTATCAGACCAGGTAACCACATAAAAGTTCGTTTCATTAAGTTGGCTCATAACTCACTTGGATGACCTCTGCATGAGAGGTCATCCAAGTGAAACCTTTACTGGCGCATGATCTCATTAATTACACAATCACAAAACAGAGAGTGTATATAAATAAGCACAATAAGTAAAGCGCACTGACTGTTGTTGTTGCAGCAAAGAAAATAGCTTCTGTGATTTCCATGTTTACATTGTATTAGAGTAAAAGTTGAAAAGCTCTTTGCGTGATAAGTGAGAAATTAACAGTTGCTGCTGCTGCTGCTGCTGTTGTTGTTGTTGTTGTTGTTTTACCCCAGGTTGGCCATGATGTGGCAGAGGTGTAATTCATGTGTATGAGATATTTTGGCATAGCTCTTTTTAGAGTCACTGATCCAATGTTGGCTTCTTTAACACTAGACGCTTCAGTTTTCTCTCATTCTCCCTCTCTCCATCTTCCTCTTCCTCTCTCTCTTCCCCTCTCTCTTCCTCTCTCTCTTCTCTCTCTCTTCCTCTCCCTCTTCCTCTCCTTCCTCTCTCTCTCTCTCCATCTCTATCTCTTTTTCTTTCTCTCACACTTTATGTGTCCGAGAAGTGGCAGTCTTTATGCCAGTTGTGTTCAGTTAGTAAGTTTCAATCTCTCTCTCCCTCTCTCCTCCTCTCTCTCTCTCTTTATGTGTGTGAGTGTATTTCTCTCTATGCGTATGAGGAGAGGGGAAAGTGTTTATATCAGTCATGTTCAATTAATAAATTACAATACCTCTTTCTCTCTCACTCTCCCTCACTTTCCCTCACTCTCTCCCTCTCTTTCTCTCTTTTCCTTATCTCTTTGTCTCTTTCTATCTTTATGGGCTGATGCCACATAAAAATCCCCCAGTTCATTCTGTAAAGTGGTTGGCATTAAGGGCATCCTGCTGCAGAAGCCATGCCAAAACAAGCAGTGGAACTTGGTGCAATCCTCTGGCTTGCCAGCTCTTACCAAAAAATTTGCCCAACTCCTGCCAGCATGGAAGATGGACATTAAATGATGATGATAATGATGTGCATATGCTTGTTTCCAGTGCCAAAATTAAGAAATATGCTCACACACTTAAACAGAGAGAGAAAGAGATGTGTGTAATAGTAAAATGGGGGATGTCAAATAAGTCAGCGTTAACTCAGTAATGCCAAATAGGCCACATCAAACCAGCTGTGCCAAAACAGCTCATACTTGACTGCATGTATATATATATATATATATAAACATGAGCTGTTTCTATGCTTTGTATTTTTGCCTCTACAATTAATTTAATTTCTGCAACCATTGGGAATAAATGCTAGAACATTCTAAAAAAAAAAATTCATCAAAAATAGACTGACATCCTTTCTGAAGAGAGATTAAACTGCCATCTCCTATTTGACATCAAGAAACCATTTCTAAAACAACCGTTATGCATTATGCATCAGCATTTTGAGGTCTTCTGGTAGTGTTCGTTAGTTCGTTAGTAAATAAATAAAAGTTACAACAACCATAGAGGAAGTAATAAGCTACTGCCATTAGTAATATATCTTGATGGTGTGATTTGTGTGTTTGTGTAAGTGAATGAGTGTGTGTACATTATATATATGTTTCTTTATTACCCACAAGGGGCTAAACACAGAGGGGACAAACAAGGACAGACAAAGAGATTAAGTCAGTTACATCGACCCCAGTGCGTAACTGGTACTTAATTTATCGACCCCGAAAGGATGAAAGGCAATGTCGACCTCGGCAGAATTTGAACTCAGAACGTAACGGCAGACGAAATACGGCTACGCATTTCGCCTGGCATGCTAACGGTTCTGCCAGCTCGCCGCCTTATATGTACATTATATATATATCCACATGCACACGTGGATATATAATATATCTTAAACCTTCTGTTCTGGCCCCTTCTCTGAGACTTAAACCTTATATCATCATCCCCTAGCAAGGAGCTTCCCCCTGCTTCTCTGCTGTAGCCCTCAGTCAAAGGGGATCCTAGTTACGCAAGCTGTATGGTAAACTCACTAGTACTGGTAGCAAGGAGAAAAAGCATCTAGGACAAAGTGTAAAGTGGTTGGCATTAGGAAGGTGTGTGTGTGCACACATGTGCGTATATCCATATTAGTCTTCCGAGATTTCTCTGCTCCCCGTCCCGTCCCCACCTCTAGTTTCACTAACATGGAAAAACTTCTTAGAAAAACCTCTATGCTAGAAATAACGCTAATATATCTTTCTCAAATAACAACCTGACGTCTTACAAGGATAAGGAGAAACAGTAGGAAGCATTGAGAAAATGCGTTTTGTGTAACCCCAGCAGATACATTATACCTTAATAATAATAATAATGATGATTGATGATTGATGAGGATGATGATGATGATGATGATGATTGATGAGGAGGAGGATGATGATGATGATGGCTGTGTGGTAAGAAACTTGCTTCCCAATCATATGCTTCTGGGTTCAATCCCACAGTGTGGCACCTTGAGCAAGTGTCTTCTATTACAGCCTCAGGTTGACCAAAGCTTTGTGAGTGGATTTGTTAGACGGAAACTGAAAGAAGCCCGTCATATTTATATGTTTGTTTGTGTGTGTTTATGTTTGTGTCTTAGTGTCTGTGTTGTGTTCCACCATTGCTTGACAACCGATGTTGGTGTGTTTACACCCCTGTAACTTAGCGGTTCAGCAAAAGTGACCAATAGAGTAAGTACTAGGCATACTAAGAATAAGTTGGGGTTAATTTTTCCGACTTAAAAGCTCTTTGAGGTGGTGCTCCAGTATGGCCGCAGTCAAATAAGTGAAACGTAAAATAATAATAATAATAATAACAATAATAATAATAATGAAAATAATGATAATGATAGTGATAATAATAATAATGATAATGATGATAATAATAATAATAAATCAATAACTAAAAGAGGAGGTCACAGCTGGAAAGCCTTCGATTATAAGTTTACTTGATCAATACTGACCTGGATAAATAAGAAAGAGCAAACAAACACAAATAAAAACAGAACAAAATATCTGTAAACATGGTAGCAAAAATAAATAAATAAATATAAACAAGGAATACCTTTTAACTACTTCTCTTTACCTGCCTATAACGAACTGTTTTTCTTTTCTCAGGTATGCAGGTAGGCACACTTCCAGTTTCTAAAGTAGCAGTTTGTGGTGTTGCTGGCGTAAATTTAGCTTAACGATTTCCGTTATTTGTTACGCGCACACACACACACACACACACTTTCTCTCCCCTTCTCTCTCTTTCTCTCGTATTGGCTCTTTGTTAGGTAGCTAGCTTTAGAAAACCCGGTGGGTGTATATGCATATATAGCCCAACCAGTTACTTTCTTAACCCTTTTAATGACAAAACCTAAACTTATGACTGGCTGGTGATCCTTTTCTATAATCAAAGGTCACAAAAGAACACCATCACCATCATCATCATCACTTAACGTCCCTTTTTCTATGCTGGCATGGGTTGGATGGTTTGACTGGAGAGCTGCATCAGACTCCAATTTGCCTGTATTGGTATGGTGTCTACAGCTGGATGCCCTCCCCTAATGCCAATCACTTTGCAGTGCTTCTTTTGTGGCACCATCACAGGTGCTTTTTTTTTTGTGGCTCCAGCACAGGTGCTTTCTACGTGGCACCAGCACAATAAAATACATGTCAGAGACACCTGAGAAGAGCTCAGTGTGATTATGGGCAAAGAGAAGCAATTGCTAGAATTGAAATAGAATATGGCAAGCTGCTAAACAAAGAGCAGGAGGAGGCAAGACTCAGGTTTAAATAGATCAACAGTGCAAGTCCTTTTGGTGATCTTTGTGGTTGAGCAGTATACACCACAGTTAAGGGAAAGAAGATTATTTGAAGGTTCTGAGTTCAGTCCCCAATAAAGGCGTTTTTTTTTTTTTTTTTTTTTTTTTTTTAAACAGTGGAGGGACAGTTAGGAGTAGGCTTGGTTCCCTTAGAAAGTCAAGAACAAATGGGCCAGGCCGCTTGTTTGACGAGGATTCTTTCCTCTGAAGATTTTTCTTGCTGTCCGCTCACCCCTTGTAGCGAGCTTCCAGTTACTTCACTTGACAGTTCATTTCAAATGCTATGTGTTTTTTTTTTCTTTGTCATGTTTGAATTATTAAATCAATATCTGTGATTCCTACTAATGCATTTAAATGATTTAAATAAATGCAATTAATAACAATTAGCAACAGTTAATTAGAAGGTGTTTCAGAAAAACAAATAGAAAAGCAAAAAAAAACCCCAAAAAACACAAAGAAATCAACACATTATTATCATCATCATCCTTTAATGTCTGTTTTCCAGGCTTGTGTGGGTTGGAATGAGGAGAGAAAACAAAATTGTTCGATAATTGTTCAATATTTTTTTCCATAAATTCTATTGAAACAAATTCTTAACAGTATTGGAACAGCTGGTCTATATCGATCAGATCTATGATTGAAGCCATTCCTGTTGTGATCATCCACCCTATGAAACATACCCGACTTGTGTTTCACATGTTCTTTACAACAAGCAAACTAAATGCTGAAATGACACTGAAAACAACAGAAAAAAAAACCCTAAACCTCATTACAAAGCAACTCGGAAGAAACATGCAAGCACAGATCTGCACCTTGTAAGAGACAATGCTGCACATTATAATTTGATGATAATAATAATAGTTTCAAATTTTGGCACTGAGCCAACAGCTTTTGAGGGGAGGGGGAAGTCGATTACAGCAACCCCAGTGCTTGAGTGATACATTTTTTATTGACCCTGAAAAAGATGAAAGGCGAAGTTGACCCAAGTGGAATTTGAACTCGGAATATAAATACAGACGAAATGCCACTAAGCATTTTGCCTAGTGTGCTAACGATTCTTATCTCTTTTATTGCCCACAAGGAGCTAAACATAGAGGGGACAAACAAGGACAGACAAACGGATTAAGTCGATTACATTGACCCCAGTGCGTAACGGGTACTTAATTTATTGACCCTGAAAAAGATGAAAGGTGAAGTTGACCCAAGTGGAATTTGAACTCAGAATGAAAAGACAGACGAAATTCCTCTAAGCATTTTTGTCCAGTGTGCTAACGATTCTGCTAGCATGCCACCAGAATGAGGATTATAATAACAGTTTATTTTTGTGGTTGTACAAGTAAGTGAAATTAAAATGTAGTTGTGAAATTCTGTTCTTTTAGACATCTGGTTTTCCAGAAATAATCTATAGATGCAAATTAAATAATGGTCGAATGTATATTTGATACAACAAACATATATATCTTGTCCAAAACAATTAACTCCGACAGTCATTAAATTTTAGATTTCCTCAGAGGCTATTCATATGTTATTTAAGAAGCGCTTGGAACCATCTCCTTCTTCCTCGCTCTTAATAAAAGTGACTACAAACTGTTGCTAAGTAAGGTTGTTTGAGTTGTAAAGAACCAGTAAAAGTAGAGACTGTGTAAACATTACTCTCTTTTGTACTTGGCGAAGGGCCAGAGTTTTTAGTGAATCTCTGGCAGCTCATAGTTGGCAGTTCCTGTTATTCCAGATGTGTGGCATTGCTGAATGGATAGTGCTATTGGACCACCTTTCTTGTAGGTTGTGGGTTCAAATTACATCAACCCCCAATGCTCAACTGGGACTTGTTTTTCCGACCCCAAAAGGATGAAATGTAAAGATGACCTTGGTGGAATTTGAACTCAAAATGTAAAGACTTGAAATGCCACTGAACCTGCCACCTTACTGCCTTAATGATGATAATAATAATAATAATAATGATAATGATAATTATTATCATTATTATAATCCTTTCTACTATAGGCACAAGGCCTGAAATTTGGTGGGAGGAATTAGTCGACTACATCAATCCCAATGCATAACTGGTACTTATTTAATCGACCCAGAAAGAATAAAATGCAAAGTCAGTCTCAGTAGAATGAACTCAGAACGTAAAGACAAACAAAATGCCACTCAGCATTTTACTCTGTGTGCTAATGATTCTGCCAGCTCACCACCTTAATAACAATAATAATAATAATAATAATAATGCCAATATGCTGGATATAGTTGTCAGAGATCATCACGAAAAAATGTTTTCTAATCAATGTATCAACATCAACAGATGACAACATTTATCTAAAAGAAATGGAGAGACTTTCAAAATACAAAGACCAGGAAATAGAGGTAACTCGAATGTGGAGTCTAAACAATTCCTATCATTGTAGGCATATTAGGTATGATAAAAAAATATTCAGACACATACATAAAAGCACCAAGATTAACAAGTATATATAACATACAGAAAATAGAACTACTGGGCACCAAACACATCCTGCGTAAAACACACTTTCAATACAGTAAAAGTAAGAGTATCATAACAAACCACATCACATACCCAAGGCACACAGAGTTGAGTTTCGTAGTGCAGTGAAAGCACATGATAAAATAAGATTACTGAATAATAATAATGATAATTTTGGGGGGAATAAAAAACAGAAAACGTTTATGATAATCAACATAGCATGCCCCAGTGACAACAGGATCAATGTGAATGAAGAAAAAATAAACAACTACAAAGATTTAAAATGGGAAATACAAAGGTTGTGGTCAATGAAGAGAGTAGATGTGATACCAATAGTAATTGGTGCTCTTGGAAGTATCAGCACTCAACTACCGAGACGGCTGAAAAAGATTGGTGCATGTGTGAAGGTAGAACACCTACAAAAATCAGCATTACTTGGAACTGCAAGAATTTTTCGCAGGATTCTTGAAGCATGACCAGTACACAAATGTCACCTTAGTCTGCTGGCTGTGGACAGGCGAGCTGGCAGAAATGTTAGCGCGCCGGGCGAAATGCATAGCCGTATTTTGTCTGCAGTTACGTTCTGAGTTCAAATTCCGCCGAGGTCGACTTTGCCTTTTATCTTTTCGGGGTTGATAAATTAAGTACCAGTTACGCACTGGGGTCGATATAATCAACTTAATCCGTTTGTCCTTGTTTGTCCTCTCTGTGTTTAGCCCCTTGTGGGTAATAAAGAAATAGATGTGTACCATCATACCCAGCAATATAAGCTGTGAGATTTAATACAATAATAATAATATGACGTATATTTGCCATTTAAATATGGCTAACCCCTAAGGGTGGATGCTACTGTAGTTTGTAGCCCCAGGAGTACACCTCCTCCAGCTGGCCATAGACACACTTTCTGTGCCCTATCAGTATTTGTAAAGGGAAGCCATCCCTCCTGTCTTCAACTTATGATACACACGGACTCGAGTTTCTAGATATTGACCTGTCATTGGCGTGTGACAATCACAGTTGTCGATGAGAAGTAGGTTCCCTTCACAAATACTTTGCCTTTTTCCAGTATCGATAGACACTGATATCGAAAAAGTGTAAACAAGCAATAATAAATCTCAGAGCGAGTTATAAACAGTAGCTACAACACACCGTGACGTATATTTGCCATTTAAATATGGCTAACCCCTAAGGGCGGATGCTACTGTAGTTTGTAGCCCCAGGAGGACACCTCCTTCAGCTGGCTATTGACTCACTTCCTGTGCCCTATATATATATATATATATATATATATATATATATATATATCTATATATATATATATAAAAGAAATAATTGAGATTCAGTGAAGCACCAAGTCGGTGCTGGCCATAGACACACTTTCTGTGCCCTATCAGTATTTGCAATAATAATATGAAAAAAAACACGAAAAGGGGTGAGTGGGGACTAGGTGATGCCATTTCTTGATTAGTACTGTACTTATCGACCCTGAAAGGTTGAAAAGCAAACTAAGAAACTGAAATTGAAATTAGAAATACTAACAGATTAGCAGGAATAGATAGCTGACGCTGATAAAAGAGATCATTTTCTGACAAACAAGGAAATGTCTACAAGACTTTCAATAGAAACTTCTCTGTTGAACTGTGCTTAATTTGTGCATTTTTCTTTTCCCTAAATATAAAAGGCATTTCATATTTCTGTGTGTGTGTGGTGTGTGTGTGTGTGTATATATATGTATGTATATATATAATGTATATATGTGTATATGTATGTGTGTTTGTATATATATATGTGTGTGTGTGTGTGTGTATAACTGACATTTCTGTATCACTCACACACACTCTCTAAATACATATATGTGTGTGTGTGTGTGTGTATGTATGTATGTATGTGTGTATGTGTATGTGTGTGTTGTGTGTATATATATATATGTATGTGTATATATATATATGTATGTGTATATATATGTATATATGTATGTGTATATATATGTATATATGTATGTGTATATATATATATATATATATGTATGTGTATATATATATGTATATATGTGTGTGTATATACATGTATATATGTGTGTGTATATATATGTATATATGTGTGTGTATATATATGTATATATGTGTGTGTGTATATATGTATATATATATGTGTGTATATATATGTATATGTGTGTGTGTATATATGTATGTATATGTACATTTTATATATATATTTTATATATATGTATATATGTGTGTATATGTACATTTTATATATATATTTTATATATATGTATATATGTGCGTATATATATATATATGTATGTATGTATATGTACATTTTATATATATAGAGAGAGAGATAAAAGATGAAACGGAATCTGAGGAGACGGAGGGGGGGGGCATCTGCATCATTCGTAAAGCATCTATGTATTATTATCATCATACATACATTCATACATACATACGTGTGTCTGTGTGTGGTGTGTGTGTGTGTGTGTGTGAACCGTGTGTCTGCCAGCTAACTAGCCAAGCATGTCGATTATGTAAGCAAATGCAGGGAACCAACCGAAGCACGTCAAATATGCGGTGTGTGCAAGAGAGATGCGGCGTAAAGTGTATATAATATCTCATTCATTCATCTGCCTTTTGCGGCGGCGGATTCGTTCCGAGGATTAATGACATTACGTTATGGTTGTGCTTTGTTCACAAGACACTGAAAAATGACACATTTCGTTCTCTCTCTGTCCTCGCTAACAACTAGCTGTATTGTTCAGATGAGCGTACAGACGGTTAGATGTGTGGAGGGAGCGAAAACAGTTGGATGACATGTTTGCACGTTGTCATCATCTCCGTTCATTCATTACGTAATCAAACTTTTATTCTTTATTTTTTGCTTTATCGTATTTCCAGTTCTTTTTTTGTTGTTTTTTTTGGACATTTTTTTTATCTCTTTTTAGACTGTGTATTTAAATGTGTGTGTGTGTCGGGCCTAGTTCTACCATATGGTAACAGTTAGTGATGGTGAGGGTAAGGGTGGAAGTGGTAGTGATGGTGGTGTGTAAGCGGTGGTGGTGGTGGTGGTGGTGATGAGAAGGGGTTATGGTGAGGGTGGTAGTAGTTATGGTAGGGTGGTAGTGACTAGCTGCAAGTGATGGTGTAGTCAGTGGCGGTGGTGGTGGCGGTGTTGGTGTTAGTGGTGGGGATGGTAGTTTTGGTGGTGGTGGTGGTGGTGGTAAAGTAAATGTAAAGGTTACCTTCTCGAGTCATACCGACTCATAAGGGCCGGTTTCCCCGTTTCCTTGGCGTATAAACTCCCCACCTGGATGGGACGCTAGTCTGTCGCAGGGTTACTCACTTTTGTCAGCTGAGTGGACTGGAGTAACGTGAAATGAAGTGTTTTGCCTGCACATGATAAATAAACAAAAAGAAAAAAGGGAAACATATAGGGGCAATTATGGTTGTGTGGTCAGAAGTTTGCTTCTCAACCACATGATGCCAGGTTCAGTCCCACTGCATGGCACCTTGGGCAAGTGTCTTCTTTTATAGCCTAGGGTTGACCAAACCCTTGTGAGTGGATTTGGTACACGGAAACTAAAAGACCATTGTATATGTGTGTGAGTGAGCATAAGTGTGTGTGTGTACAAGCATGTGTATCTGCGTGTGTGTGCATGCACATGTGTTTTGTGTGAAGGTGTATGCATGTGTGCTTGTGTGTGTATTTGACCCCTACCACTACTTGACAACCAGTGTTGGTGTGTTTCATCTCCGTAACTTAGCGGCTCAGCAAAAGAGGACCAATAAAATGAATATCAGGCTTTAAAAAGAAAATTGGACAAGTACTGAGAATGATTCATTCCACTTAAAATTCTTCAAGGTTTTGCCCCAGCATGGCCAGTCTAATGACCGAAACCGATAAAAGATGAAAAGACAGATTCCTTGGTTCAGGGAGGAATGTCCAACATTCTTCTAGGGTAGCAACTGCCACAGGGCATGACACGTTTCGGCACAGCCACTTTGGCACACCATTTTGGCACAGTCATTTCGGTGCCGCTAATTTGGTGGTGCTGATTCGATGCTGACTTATTTGACATCAGGTGTTTTTTTTATGTTTCTCTTGTTGTAATGTTATTCTCATTCTCCCCTCCCCCCCACTTCACTCTGTCTGCATGTGTGAGAGCATATTTCCTTATATGTGGATGAGGAGAGAGAAAAGGTTTATGTCAGTTGTGTTCAGCTAATGAATTGTAATGTTCTTCTCCCTTTCTCTTTCTCCCTCTCTCTCTCTCTCTCGTATCTTCTCTCCCTCCATCTGAATATGTATATATCTCTGCATACAGGAGGCGCATGAGTGACTGTGTGGTAAGTAGCTTGCTTACCAACCACATGGTTCCGGATTCAGTCCCAGTGCGTGGCATCTTGGGCAAGTGTCTTCTGCTATAGCCCCGGGCCAACCAATGCCTTGTGAGTGGATTTGGTAGACAGAAACTGAAAGAAGCCTGTCGTATATATGTATATATATATATATATATATATATATATATATATATATGTGTGTGTGTGTCTGTGTTTGTCCCCCTAGCATTGCTTGACAACTGATGCTGGTGTGTTTACATCCCCGTCACTTAGCGGTTCGGCAAAAGAGACCGATAGAATAAGTACTGGGTTTACAAAGAATAAGTCCCAGGGTCGATTTGCTCAACTAAGGGCGGTGCTCCAGCATGGTCGCAATCAAATGACTGAAACAAGTAAAGGAGTAAAGAGTAAGAGTATACACATGTGTGTGTATGTATGTGTGTGGTTGCTTCCAGTGCTAATAGCTACTGCCACCAAAACTGGTTGAATATCCAAACAGTCACAAACAAATGGTTTCATTCCAATGACATCAGCATCATTCCAGCTGTAAAAGCAATATTCCATTCTAGTTTCAAAGGGTAAAGACTCCCTTCAATTATGAATGACCATGGGATTGCACCTGGAAAGTTTATCTCCAAGGCACATGTCTGGGCAAGGTTCTTTAAGGAAGACCAGCACTCAATTCATGCATACCAGCCTCCCCTCTTCGTGCCACCAGTGCTGTCCAAGGGAAAGACAAAGCCCGATACAGCTTGGCACCAGTGACATTACAAATCATTCCTACAGCTGAGTGGACTGAAACGATGGGAAAATATAATGTCTTGCTCAAAGAACTCAACAGAGCTCGTTCCAGGAACTGAACTCACAACCTCAGTTGTAAGCCCAATGCTCTAACCACTGAGCCATTTGCCTTCACCATTGTAGCATTACAGAAATCGTATATGCCAAATCACTGCAGTTACCTTCTGATCATAGACCTGTTGCATCTATCAAAGTATTGACATAGCTTCTTGTACAAGAATTAAATATATGTGTGTGCATGTAATAATGTATTGTATATATGTAGGTATATTGCATATTTATATATGTGTATATATATGTTATTAATGTATATTTTTTTAATCTTTTTCAGACCAACTACATATGTTATCCATACCGTAAGAACTATTTTATTTATCTCTGTGCATCTATCTGTCTGCATGTCTGAGTTAATGCTTGTTAATGTTATATTACAAAAATAGCTGTGTAGGGTCTATTTGCCATCTCGATATGGCTAACCACTAAGGGTGGGTGTTACTGTAGCTTGTAGCCCCAGGAGAACATCTCCTCCAGCTGGCTTTAGGCACACTTTCTGTGCCCTTAAGGTATTTGCAAAGGGAGGTCATCCTTCCCTCGTCAACCTAAGTGATACGCATGGACTGCAGTCTCTAGGTATTGACCTGTCATCAGCTGTTATATATATATATATGCATGAGCAGGAGCCATGAATATTTCATTGGGTTATCTATGAAAACTTTGTCCAAAAATCCAGAAAGTATAGCCTGTGTTGTGTCTATATGGAAAAACAGTTTCTCATTTGCTGTTCATTGGGAACTGAAAGAAACTGGAATACGATGATTAGTTAATACACTTTATATACTTTATGCCCAATCTTATAAACTTAATACGTAGCACTCATAAAATAAATATTTGCACTTATTTTTCTGTTTTTCCCATAAGCAAAAAAATTTCGCAATACATATGATACAACCTTTAGTTAAATTGCACATGTCTGCCAAGTTAATAAGCATGAATATTTCACAGAATTGCACTTATGCGCTTGCATTAAATGATAGGTGATGTAAAAGAATTAGTTCAGCTTTTAAAAAAATACATTTTCCACTATTCAGTCACTACCTCCATCATCACCACCACCACCACCACCGCCATCATCATCTCTCTCCTCTCCCTCTCACTCCTTTCTCTCTACCTTTAGCCTCACCAGCAGAACATCACCCTCTGCTAAACTTGTAATTTTAGCTCGCCTCCTCTATTTCCCTAACTTCAACTAACGTTTTTCACCACGTAATAAATATTACGTTTCCCCTACCTCATGTAATGGACACTTCTCTCTCCCTCTTTTTCACTCTCTGTCTTTTACTCTCTCTCACTCTTTTTCTTTCTCCCTCACTGTTTGCCTTATCTACTTTTTCTCCTTTCTCTTTCTCCCTCTTGTACTCTGGTTTTCATTCAACTAATCACATGAAAGCATTACCAAGAGGCAAAGTAACGTAATGACAAGCAGAAATATTATAAGGTATATGTGTGTGTGTGTGTTTATATATATATATATATATATATACTTATATGTATGTATATATATGCATATATATATTTATACATATATATACATGTGTATGCGTATATATCATCATCATCATCATCATCGTTTAGCGTCCGTTTTCCATGCTAGCATGGGTTGGACGGGTCAACTGGGGTCTGTGAAGCTGGAAGGCTTCGTCAGGCCCAGTCAGATCTGGCAGTGTTTCTATGGCTGGATGCCCTTCCTAACGCCAACCACTCCGCGAGTGTAGTGGGTGTTTTTTACGTGCCACCTGCACAGGTGCCAGACAGAGCTGGCGAACGGATGGTGCTTTTACGTGTCACCGGCACGGGGCCAGGCGATGCTGGCAACGGACACGAACGGATGGTGCTTTTACGTGCCACCGACACGGGGCCAGACAGAGCTGGCAACCGGCCACGAACGGACGGTGCTTTTACATGTCACCGGCACGGGGGCCAGCCGAGGCTGGCAACGGACGCGAACGGATGGTGCTTTTACGTGCCACCGACACGGTTGCCAGACAGAGCTGGCAAACGGCCACGAACGGATGGTGCTTTTACGTGTCACCGGCACGGGGGCCAGCCGAGGCTGGCAACGGATGCGAACAGATGGTGCTTTTACGTGCCACCGACACGGTTGCCAGACAGAGCTGGCAAACGGCCACAAGCGGACGGTGCTTTTACGTGTCACCGGCACGGGGGCCAGCCGAGGCTGGCAACGGACACGGCCGGATGGTGCTTTTACGTGCCACCGACACGGGGCCAGACAGAGCTGGCAAACGGCCACGAACGGATGGTGCTTTTACGTGCCACCGACACGGGGCCAGACAGAGCTGGCCAACGGCCACGAACAGACGGTGCTTTTACGTGTCACCGGCACGGGGCCAGGCGAGGCTGGAAACGAACACGAACGGATGGTGCTTTTACGTGCCACCGACATGGGGCCAGGCAGAGCTGGCAAACGGCCATGAGCGAATGGTGCTTTTACGTATCACCGGCACGGGTGCCAGACGAGGCTGACAGCGGACACGAACAGATGGGTCACTTAACCCTGCTTTCTGATATATGATTTGATTTTGATTGTTCTCACTGGTCTTGCCGGGTCTTCTCACGCACAGCATACTTCCATAGGTCTCGGTCTCTGGTCATTTCCTTGGTGAGACCTAGAGTTCGAAGGTCGTGCTTCACCACCTCGACCCAGGTCTTCCTGGGTCTA
>NW_021832422.1:55000-60000 GCF_006345805.1 Octopus sinensis | reverse complement strand
GTAATTTCTATTTAAGTCAACTTTTGCAATTTGTTTTGTTTTTTTTTCATGCTGTCGCATTTACTTTTAATTTACTAATTAAACAAGCATTGTTTTTTTCCTGAATAATTTTAATTTAATTCATGTCATTTCTAAAAGTAGAAAGTCGTCTACTTAAAAAACATAACAATATATAGAACGTCACTTTTAATATTTTTTCTGTGTATTATTGTTCATGTTGTTGGTATTGTTATTATTGCGATTCTGAGTGAGGAGTTTTACCTCTTCGATTGAGGGCCCGAAACATGTATATTCCTGTATTTCTTGTGGTACTTTACTTCCTGTTCAAATCCGGCTTAAGAGAACATTGATTTCATCCTTTCGGTGTCCTTTAAATACTGCATTCGATGACATGAAGTTATTATTATTATTATTATTATTATTATTATTATTATTATTATTATTATTATTATTGAGTGAGAGAGCAGTGCATGCCATCAAAGTGACACTGGGGTAAAATATACGAAGCCCAATATACCCATCATGACTACCCGTCTGAAGGGTACACCAGGCACATGCATCACAACCATATGTGCGCGACATGGTGATCTCATATCTAGATAAACAGCACATGACCTTGCAGGTGGGGCCCAGTTAGAATTTTCTTCAGGTTGAGTAGCCCATCCCGCTCAAAAGGTCCCTGAATAAGGGTTGTTTAAGGATGTTGAAAGAACCACCCATGTTTCCAGAGGTGAATTATTCAAACCCAAAGAATCCCTCTAAAACATGGCTATGATGCTCCCCCACTAATTCTGCTCGTGATCAGAGATGCACATATCGTCAGCCACTAAGGGACATGCTCAACTGGTTAAGGTCAAACAATTGACAAGCAAATCTGTGGTATTGAGCAGAATATTTGCTGTAGCCCATCTTTTATACCAAGACAAAACAATGTACATGATAGCACTTCCAATCAGTTAAGATCACAAGCCATGAGAGCCACTGCCTGGTACTGCATCAGGGCATTTATTATTATTATTATTATTATTATTATTATTCAGGTCACTGCCTGGAATTGAACTCGGAATCTTGGGGGTTAGAAGCCCGCGCTCTTAACCACTATGCCATATGCATACGGGCAAAATAATAATAATAATAATAATAATAATAATAATAATAATAATAATAATAATAATAATAACATTGAATAATAATAATAATAGCATCGAAACCGCGATCCTGCGACCGCGAGTCTGCTGCCCTAACCACTAGGCCATTGCGCCTCCACATGATAACCCTGGTTCGAATTTTTCACCTTGGAAAAGAAAAAAAAAACAAGTATTAGTAAATATTATCTTCATTATTGGTACCTAATTCAACTCTCTTTGAACAAACATGATCAGAAATGATGACGCCTCGATAAAATTTCGTGAAGCTCCAATGAAACACACCGAATTGGTGATGATAATAATGGGAGTTAGAATGAAACCTATTTCACCCAACAAGAAAGAATTTAAAAACGAGAACCCTTTGTTCAAGCTTAAGTTATGCAAGAGGAACATGTCTCATCTATGTTTTGATTTCATGACATCGGGTTGTAAGATACTATAAATTTGACTGATATTAGTTCTAACATTTCGAGCCACAATGTACGTCTTCAGAGCAGGATTGTAGATTTTGTAGTAACATTGATTTAATTGAAGCGATGTATTTATTATCCTTTTTGTTTGATCATATTCAAAAATATTGGAAATTATTATTATCATTGTTTTTTTATTTTTGTTTTAAAATATTTTTCATAAATTTCGATCGATAATGTAAACATCAATCATAGCATTGAATCCATCCATCGAATCGATGATATTTAGTAATCCAAAGCCGCATAGTTTGGTCAAATATTTAGAAATCTATATTTCCAATATCAGGCTCTATAGCTTTATTATCTTACGATATTGATCAGTGTGGAGGAAAACAAAATATGAGATAAAGGAGTTCTTAATATTATACAGGATCCTTTTCAAAAATAACTGCGTTGTTTTGAAATCAACGTTCACTAACGTGCCTGAAACGAAAAAGCTTGATCAATGAAGAAGTTGATGAGTCTGTCACGGACCGGAAACGGAGGGGGGCATTAACTGCAGATGTGGAAGGAAAGTGGCAACGCATTAACACACAAAAGAAATAGCAACACTGGACATGACATTGAAAGACAGAAATACAAACAAATTGAGAAAAACAGAGGAAAATATATCTTCTTACAATTTCAAAAGACAAAATGATCAAGTGACGGGCTGAGGTTCAGTGGGTGAAAATCACGAGGAATGGAAGGCCCATAACAAAAAATAAATGCAAACAAAGAATATCGCAAAAATGGCACGAGGAAATGGTAAATATTTGATCAATCCCCACCGATTAGATCTAGTTGGAGTTTGATTAAGTAGCTGCTGCATAAAGATGCACTGAACTAGCCGTAGATCACCAATGGTTTGTAGGTGACAATTGGTTAGTTTAGATACTTATAGAAAATTAAAAGTAAATTTATAAGTTCAGATCCGTCTAGAACTTTATAAGCAAATTTTCTGTCCATGGGCAACGACAATTGTTACTCAACATAAAATGAAGTTGACTCTTCCGATCAGAATTGTCGATGACCCATCTGGGGTATGATGGAATTTAACACTGCTGCCCTCAATTGTGCCTCATGTCGTGCCATTGGTTCGTCTGGTATTGTGGATAGGAGAGTGTCCATTTCAGTTTTTAAGACTTCCACATCTATATCGTGTAACTTTCTTAATTGTTTTGGCAGAGAATTGAATAGTTGTGGTCCTCTGAACCCTAGGCTATTTCAGTACCTGGTCTTTATATTAGAAGCATTGGTATCTTCGGTACTCTGCAGTGGAGTCCAGTACGAGCATTCACATAACACTTGATGCCAAAATTAGGTACTGGTCCTTCCGGTATTTTCCACACGTAAATCATTACGTAAATCTGCCTATGCGAAGCACGCTGAGCTTCGCTCGGTCATGCAGTAAATTTACGTAATCTAGATAAAACAATAAAAAAATAACACTGTAAATAAAAAAAAGTCTACTGCAGCAGTAAGCTGACTATATTTACGTGTAATCTGTGATACGTGTAATGCATCTTAGAAGACCAGAATATGTGAACACATTATCAGGTTTTCTCTCGTATATTCTGCTTAGATGAGAGGATTTAACGCGATGAAAAGAAATGATGTTTTTAAAGCGATTATCTAATATCAGATTTCCTCACAATTTCCATTATATAGATTCTTGCTTGACAAAATCCCCATATTGTTCGCCGATCGAAAACATGTATACACACATAGAGAAAAACGACGTTTGTTAGTGTACTTAGGTAATTATGCCGGCATGTGTGTGTGTGTGTGCCTGTAAATGTATATATGCACACACACATATATATATATATATATACATATAGATGTATATATGTATACATATATATATATATATATATATATCAGAAATACTAAACTTCTAAATCTCTCGTAGAGACATGTACGGTGGTGGGGCGATAGAATGGTTGTATACTGTCAATGTAACACGAACGTGACAGTAGGGGGTACACCACCACTGTTTAGACCTAGGAAGCATCGACGCCTCCATATATATATATGCGGTGTGTGTGTATACATATATATATATATATATATATATATATATATATAATATATTATATATATATATATATATATGTATGTATATATACATATACAGATGCATACCGATATGCATACACGCACTCATATACACGTGTGTACATATATATATTTATATATATATATATATATATCACTGTGGATAGATAGATAGATAGATAGATAGATAGATAGATAGAAAGATAGATAGATAGATAGATAGACGCGGTGAAGGAAATTTCTAGCATGTTTTTAATTTACCATTGCTCTTGTTATTGCGGTTCCTATGTACACTTGTGTTCATGTTACGCCACAACGCATTATATCTTCATATATGTACACATATATTCATAATATTTTACACCATACGTCATATTAATATATATATACAAAAATACACGGACTATCACGGGTGTTGCATCCCCACCGCGATAGGTGAAAATGCGCTATGTGGAAACTGTACTGTATATATTTTTATTATATTTATAATTTGCATATATTTATTTTATTAGAAATGTAAAACATGGGAATCGATGTAAGCTTAAGTAATAAACTGCGTTACGTGAACCGCGATTTGGCGATGGATTACTGTACACCTATATACATGTGTGTTTGTATGTGTGTGCGCGTGTGCGTGTGTGTGATCATTTGAGTATGTATAAGTATATATATATATATATTTACACACACACATATATATATATATATCACGGTACTAGCAGAGTATCGGATGTTGGTGTACATCACTGGTCACAATGCGCTTGGCTTTTGAACGGTGGTACCCTGCTGGTACCAAATGTTACTCCGTTTATAGGTGACTTACTTTTGCAGTTGAGGTAACTGGATATAAAATGAAGTATCTTGTCTAGGATTCAAGATCAAGATCTTGCAACCGTGAGTGGAACATGCTTAGGCATTAAATCTCATAAATTCAGATATATATATATATATATATATATATACACTTTTACTCTTTTACTTGTTTCAGTCATTTGACTGCGGTCGAGCAACTCGGGACTTATCCTTTTGTAAGCCCAGTACTTATTCTATCGGTCTCTTTTGCCGAACCGCTAAGTAACGGGGACAAACACAGACACACAAACACACACACGCGTATATATACATATATACAACGGGCTTCTTTCAGTTTCCGTCTTCCAAATCCACTCACAAGGCTTTGGTCGGCCCGAGGCTATAGTAGAAGACACTTGCCCAAGGTGCCACGCAGTGGGACTGAACCCGGAACCATGTGGCTGGTAAACAAGCTACTAACCACACAGCCACTCCTGCGCCTACATATATATATATATATATATATATATATATATATATATATATATAT
>NW_021832422.1:42500-50000 GCF_006345805.1 Octopus sinensis | reverse complement strand
TACCGATTTGCGTATTTGCTTTTTGTGTATTTGTATAGATGCAAAAGCAAACACACATGCTCGTGCCCACACGCCATGTAATCTTATTCAGCATCTAACTGCTCTGTGCATGACACCTGATGTAGTTACAGCAATGCAGAAATATTCAAATATGTATAATAATGGTTTTTACTGAAAAATTCACCTTTACTTTCTTTCTGTTTTTAATTTTTTTTACTATTTCAATTAACACCCAGAGCTCACACATAATCTTTCAAAAATTGCAGAAAAAGATAAATTGAAATTACAAATAGAATTTATATTCCCTTCCGCGTATCTCTCCACCATCCTGAGATTTTAAATCTATGTTCAGGTGTAGATAGCTTATGTGATAACTAAACATTAAAATGCTCACCCAGACCGTTGTATAATAATATCTTTTCACACGTTACGGGTATGCAAATTATATTCATACACACATATATTTTTGTGTAGGTATATATATTTTTACAGATATGGAGATCGATAAATATACATGTATATGTATACAAATATATATATATATATATATATATATATATATATATATATATCTGTGTATAAGTACACATACATACATAACACATATATATTTATATATATATGTTAATACATACATGTATAATACTTACACACACACACACACACACACACACACACACACACACACACACAACACACACACACACTTATAAATGATGTTTAGATTATTTTCTTTAGCATTGACATTTAGCATTATGTAAATGAATACCAGCTTCTTAGACATAGCATTATTTTTAACACCAAGCAAGCCCAATCCCTACAGAGAATTAACTAAGAGATGTGTGCATGTACATGTGTGTGTGGGAATGTGTGTAATGCATGTGTATATACACACACATGTATGGACACACGCATACACACTTTCACACAATACACGCACACATGCACACCTATATATATATATATATATATATATATTATATATATATATGTTACTTAATGCATTCTTCTCACGTAGATATCTCGCAAGTAAATTGATCATAAGCATAAAAATCCCTTTTCGTTTCATAGACAGTGTTATAGGAACCTAGACTAAAGCTACCATTTCACTATGAATTCTATCCGTCTGGACGTTGGTGCTCTGTAAGTCAACCTACATCTCAACACCACTAACAAGGTTTCGATCAGGTAATTGTACTACCTTATATGAAAGATTCGTTATGGGAGTGAAGCGTAAAGAAACTTCTACTCATAGAGATCATATCAATGTTTAAACCTTCGGCTTCGTTCGGATTTAGAAGCTCAAGTGTATCAAATGCAGCGATATATCGAATATTTGTTATACAACAGTGATGTATAAGAATGAATAATACAGGTTAACTGCAAACACTTTTAAAACACTTTATTAACACCAACTACTCTTTCTGATATGGGCGGGGAATAAGTTCACATAATTGCCCAGATTTATCCAAGAACAACATGATTAAACCATTATTATTCAGAATGTTTCAAGTCTCAATACTTTTAGGTATGCTCTGCTAAAATGTTCCGAATATAAACGTAGGGATAATATTAGAACTGGAGACCTGTTCTTGGATGAATCTGGGCAATTATGTGAAAGTATCTCCCACCCACATCAGAAAGAGTAGATGGTGTTAATAAAGTGTTTTAAAATTGTTTGCAGTTAACCTGTATTATTCATTATTATACAGCACTGTTGTATAACGAATATATTCTATATATCACTGCATTTGATACACTTGAGCTTCTGAATCCGAACGACCTGTGGTATCAAGTTGACCTCATCAGATTCATATCGGTTTACATTATCGGATTAAATCCTTTTAACTCAGATTCCAGATATATCAGCATCCAAAGTGAATAGATTATAATTTATGACGAACATATTCAACAAATTTCTCTAAATAATTATCTCTTCTCAACCATCACGCGTCCTGAAAGTCCTGGAACTTTCCATCAGAACTCACTTTATCAAATTTATGGAACCTCGTCTGTGATTACAAATCCCTTCAGGGATGGTTATGGTTAATTTCGCCAGGAAATTCATGCGTGTGTTGTTTCTAATTTCGGGACTAGGGCAGCAGTTTCAGAGTAGTGGGTAAGTCGATTACATCGACCCGAGTACGCAACTGGTACTTAATTTATCGACTCCGAAGGGATGAAGGGCAAAGTCGACCTCGGCGGAATTTGGACTAAGAACATAAAGCCAGACGAAATACAGTAGGGCATTTCGCCCGGCTTGCTAACGGTTCTGCCAGCTCGCCGCCTTATAATAATGATAATAACAATATTTTGTGCTATAGGCACAGGGCCTCAAATTTGGGGGTGGGGATAGTCGAATATATTGAACCTAGCATCTGACTGGTACTTATTTCATCGACACAGAAGAGGTGAAAAGCAACGTTGCCTTGGACCGAACTTGAAACCAGAACGCAGCGTCTGACGAGATACTGCTAAGCGTTTCTCCCGGCGTGCTAAGCATTCAACCAGCTCGTCTCCTTAACAACAACAAGAAAAATATAATAATAATAATGCCAAAAACATTTACAAGATTGATGTAACAGAAAACTCTGTATCAGATTATATTTTTTCACATTTATTTGTCAATAATATATTTGGCACGAAGCTATATAAGGAAAAACGTATATGTATGTATGTATGTTTGTATGTATGTATGTTTGTATGTATGTATGTATGTATGTACGTATGTATGCATGTATGTATGTACGTAGGTATGTATGTATGTACGTATGTATGCATGTATGTACGTATGTATGTATGTATGTATGTATGTACGTAGGTATGTATGTATGTATGTACGTAGGTATGTATGTATGTATGTATGTATGTACGTATGTATGTATGTATGTATGTATGTATGTGTGTATGTACGTACGTATGTATATATGTATGTATGTATGTATGTACGTATGTATGTATGTATGTATATATGTATGTATGTACGTAGGTATGTATGTATATATGTATACATATAAAAATATGCACATAAATACACATGTATATATATATGTATCAACATGCATACATATGTATACACATTTATACAAGTATCATATGTATATATATATATATATATAGATATATATACAACATATATACATACATATATACACACATATACATACATATATATATATATATATATATATATATATATATATATATATTATATATATATATATATATATATATATATTGAATTCTAGATCTATACATATCAGTTTCTTTTTCTTTTGTATAACTATAATACACTCGCAATGGACAGCTAGATGCAGGAATATATTACATTCATCCATGTATGTGTCTGTATATACATATATATATATATACTCACACACACACTGCCAAATGTATATATATGTATGTGTGTGTGTGTGTGTCTGTGTGTGTATTTATGCATGTCTGTATGTGCGTATGCATATATATATATATATATTTATATTTATATATTATATATATTATATCCATGAACATGCGCTCATATACTATTAATCAATCAATTTACTTGTCTTTGTGCTAGGAATACATGTTAAGCCAATTTCTTCTTCGATCACTCTTTCGAGTGTCTTTCTTATTCTTTCCCCCCCTCTCTCTCTCTCTCTCTCTCTCTCTCCACACCCCCTTTCCTCACCCTCTACCTCTTTCTTGCTTGCACGTGCAGGTCATTTGATAGCAAGATTCTGAGAATGATTCCATTCAATTTTGGTTGTAACCAATGCCAAATATAAATGTATTTCGATAAAATTCTTTGATACTAAATTCGGATATGACGCTAACTCTCTCTTCGTCTCCCGGTCTGTCTGTATGTGTGCCTTTTGTCTATCAGTCTATCTCTCCTTCTTTCTATCTTCCTTTCTTTCTATCTCTATCTGTTTCTTTGTTTGCTTGTTTCTTTCTTTTCCTTTCTCTCATTCTCTCTCTCTCTCTCATTCTCTCTCCTTCGTTCTCTTTTCTACACCCTCCCAATACGTTTATGCGCATGTCCTCTCTATTTATCTACATTTCTGTTTGCATCCTACTTTCATTTTCAGGATATATAAATTTACAAAGAAACGCTATCGCACATGCGCTCACACACACTCACACACATACACACACGCACACAGACGTTGACAAGCACACGTATAGAATAAGAGATAAATATATGAATACACTGTGTATGTGGTGTGTGCACACAAGCGTTCATATGCATACGTAGTCATATACATACATATACACATGCATTCAGCTATATGTATATATAGGTCTGTTTATGAGTGTGTGGGTGTTATGCATATTTATATAAAGGTATATACACACACACACACACACACATATATATATATATATATATACACACATATATATATATACATATATGCATATGTATATACATATATGTGTGTATTCATACATATGTATGTATACGCACATATATGTATATACATATGCATATATGTATATATATATATATGTGTATGTGTCTATATATATGTATATATATATATATATATATGTGTGTGTGTGTGTGTTTGTGTGTATGTATACCTATATATAAATATGCATATATATATATATATATATATACATATATATACACATATATATGTGCATATACATATATATGTATATATGTATACATATTTGTATATAAGTACATATACATGTAAGTGTATATGAATGTATATATTTATAAATATGTGTATATATATGTATATATCTATATATACATATTTATATACATATATATACATACATATAGGTATATATACACACACACGCGCACACACATGCACACACGCACACATAGATACACACTCACACACATAAATTTGTTTCTATTTTGAGACAGCTCCAGTCGTCACAGGCGCTTCTTTTGTTTTCGATTTTCAACCCAAATCACGCGAATACAACAGAAACTGATTCGAAAAATTCTTCCACGGCTGACGTATGTTGTCTGGGGAGATATTCATAAAAATAAAACGATAACAAAAAGAACAAGGATATGGGAAAGATGGCGAGGGAGAGGCGCTGGAGTAAGAAAGAAGAAGACTTAGAGATGAGAAATCGAAACGTAGTTTGACGCATCAGTGTAAGCAAGTAACGAAAGAAAGACAAAAAGATGTGACTACATCAACAGCGATAACAAGAAGAATAGCACGGACCATAGAATGAATCTATGTTATATTTGAAGTAACGGTTTTGATTTCGGTAGAAAGAGCCAAAGAATTTGAAGTGAAGTCTTTGTGAGTCTTTAATCTCACCGGTATAGAACTTATTATGCGATTACTATTATGAATTATGTCGCAGAAAAATGTCGGTGAGATGTTAGAGTAATTATTTCGTTGTTATTTCTAGCTTGTTTTGTGATCACGTATCTTTTGTCTTTCGTTTGATCCAATCATTAAAACTGTGGTCATGCTAGGAAATCGTCATGATCAATTTTTAGACGAATGAACTGGATCCCCCCTATACTATTCGCTTATGCCTGGCGCTTATTCTATCAGTGTCTTTTGTCGAACCACTACTGTATGGGGACATAGAAACAGATACATATATACGATTATGTATGCATGTATATATATATATACAATATATATATATATATATATGATATATATATAATGTATATATGTAAATGAGGATAAGATCCTTAATTTAATTATTGATCTTATCAAGTGCCCTTCAAAGTAACAATTATTATTAAAATTATAATTTAGGGTATCTAAGAGATACCTCCACGCTGGAAATAGCAGCCGAAACTTGACTCTAAAACCATATTAAGCCAACATCGCCCTTCTTTCGGTTGATAAAACGAAGTTCCTGTGAAGGACCACAAGTTGCCAATGTCGTTAGGCCTTCAGGCAGTATACCTTGCATTACCTTTCCTGTAGTCTACGTGGTCTATATATATGTTTGTAAATGCATAATTTATATTGTAGTAAGACGTGGTAGTTTGAAATTTCTGAACGAGAAATACGTAGTAAAATTATTACAGAGTGAAGTCATTTGCCAACGTAATATGGCAGTCCTGATCAGAACGATGTTTCTACTATTTTTTAACCCCAGGAAACATCTAAGGACGCAGTTGTGCGTCGATAGCCAGCGGGAAAATGTGTTTCTCGGGGGCTAAAAAAAGTTAGTAAGGTTGTTCTGATCAGGACTGCTACTTTACGTTGGCAAATAAACGTTACTCTAACTCTGTATATATATATATATATATATATATATATATATATATATATATATATATAATAATAAATATTAGGGAATATATCCAAATTTACAGGGAAAAAAAAAATCAGATTTAGGATTAAATCCAATTTTATAGTAAAATATTATAAAATATTATTTGAGACAAAACCACTATTTTGCAAAACAAACAAGGAAAGACTTAATCAATACATAAAATTTTGATTAAGTCTTTCCTTGTTTGTTTTGCAAAATAGTGGTTTTGTCTCAAATAATATTTTATATATATATATATAATATATATATATATATATATATATATATATATTGAATTATAGATGAATATGTAATAGAAGGCAATAGAGAGTTTTGCTGGTGGTCCATTGCGGTTAGCAATGCAAATGCCCCTGGAATATCCAATGAGGAGTTCCAAAAAACTGCAATGGTTATCGTACGAAGGAACAGTTATTTAATACTTTTGTTTCTTCGAATTCTCCAGTACATGTCTGTGTGTTTGCGTACTTGCGTGTGTAGAAAATGGAGGTTGACTGAATCGTACGAATGTTAGAACGATTAATATGAGCGAAGGACAGAGAGTAGAAAATATTTAATGTCGAATAGGATAATGTTGATAATGGGGATTTCTTTTCTAATATGATACTAGTTGTATCGTTAGGGTGTTGTTGAAAGGAAAGAGAATCTGTGATGGTGATGGCGAAATGTGTCGATATTGCAATCAAGGACAGAAGAGAGAGTTGTCAACATAATAATTAGCAATAAAATATTACAAAAATAAAAAATAGTTTCAAACTCACGTAGGATAATTAGAACAGTCTGTTAGACGCCATATTGTTCCACGTTAGATTATAGATAGACACGATAACTTCAACAGCACAATTCTTTTAATGTCTTTCTCATTCTCAAGGACTACACACATAGACACATGCAGACACACACGCGAGGGTACACACACACACCTATGTATATATACATATGCATAAATGTGCATATATATTTATATATACATAAGTAAGTATATATATATATAATTCAACACGCACCCACTTATGTATAGATACACATGTATACACACATGTATTTAAACCTCGCACGCTGTCTTTTTCTATATATATATATATACACGTGTGTAAATATGCATGGCCGCGGCCTTCGGGCTAAAACATTTTAAGGATTTAAGGATATATATATATATATATATATATAATATATATATTATATATATATATATAATATATATATATATATATATATATATAATATATATAA
>NW_021832422.1:30000-37500 GCF_006345805.1 Octopus sinensis | reverse complement strand
CTCAACGTATCATTCCAATCACGGCGGTGACCTGGCAGAAACGTTAGCACGCTGGGCGAAATGCTTAGCGGTATTTCGTCTATCTTAACGTTCTGAGCTCAAATTCCGCTGAGGTTGACTTTGCCTTTCATCCTTTCTGAATCGATAAATTAAGTGCCAGTCGCGTACTGTGATCGATCTAATCGACTGCCCTCGCTCCTCGAAACTTCGGGCCTTGTTCCTAGAGTAGTAAAGAACATATTCCATTCGTCTCTGTTACTTTACCGATAATACGTGAAGAACTAAACAAAACCACAGATGTTAGGAGAGATATTTAGACACGCTCAGTTTGAAATATATATTTTATACACAAAGCATTGTAATTGTTTTTACAATTTGTTTCAGAACTGTCCAAGGAGATACTATTGCCAGAGATGTAGAAATTCATAAGCACTCTATCGGCAACTATTCTGATAAACGTTAACGCACGAAACTACCGGCTAGTGAGTCACTCTGTTCCGTCTGCTGAAAATTAATAAAATGTGTGTGTAGTTCATAGATGATATCTAGAGATTCTCCGTATAGAAGACACTTAGAACTGCTCAAAGGATTCGAACGTAACGTTCCACCAGTACTTGGCTTTCCATATATGTATATATCTGGTTTTGCTCCTGTAAGTATCTATGTATGATATGTTTGTATACAAACGTGTATATATGCTTAAGTAAATGTGCGTATGTGTATGTAAGCACACTCACGCACAGATAATGAACTGTCTGGCTGAATTATACGTAACACAATATTCCACCAACATTTCTACCTTTAGCCTGATTCTTCATCCGAATCCGTGTGTCGCAGCAGGTGCCACAATCTAAGAATGAGAGTCCAATTATTCCGGCGATTTTCCACACCATTTCTTGTCAATGCATTTCATTTATGACAATTAGGTTGATCGAAAATATTACCACAGCTATTTTCCCCATGATGGCTCATGACGGGATCGAACCAACGACTTCATACCAGCTTCTGTTTAACGATTTATTTGAATATAGTGGAACATTCATGTTTTTGTTTGTTTCCTTTTTTTATTTTACAATTTCTCTATATTGTCTATAAAGCTGATCGCACATCGACACATCACACAGACATTTTCATACATACGTAGACACATGCATACATATACATAAAACGAACACTTCTACACATTCATAGAGACACACACACACTGGAGATAACCCGCACACACCGACATACGCACACACAAATACATTCCTAGACATATTCTGTGATACGACAATTTAATACACATCCATTTTATCATCATAACTTCCAGTACCCACACCAACCAAGTTAAATTTATAAATTCACAGACAGTCACACGAAACGCATATTTACACACACACACACACACACACACACACACACACACACACACACACATACACACACGCATGCGCAAAGACACACATATTGGCAACAAATACACTTCAACATATCACGTATTTTTACTCACAACATCTTTTCATTTTCTTTTTCTTGCAGTAAACACGTTCACAACTCGAAGAAAAAAAATATTACAATTATCGGCAATTTTAACAAATTAATTGTAACCCCAGGTAAAAGGATTATTTCGAGAAACTAGACAGATTTCTTTCGTTTTTAATATCTTTTCTTCGTTATTGACTCGCTTTGCTATCGCTGTCGTAGTCACGCACCTCGTTGGAGTAAGAGTCGTTTTTCATCACCAGAGTCAATATCATCATGACAATTGTCATCATCATCATTGTCATCATCACCGTCATCATCATCATCGTGATAATCGTCATCAGTCATCATCATCATCATCATCGTCATCATCATCATCATCATCATCATCATCACCAGCATCATCATCGTCATCATCATCGTCGTCATCATCATCATCATCATCGTCATCATCATCATCATCATCATCATCATCGTCATCATCATCGTCATCATCATCATCATCATCATCATCATCATCATCATCATCATCATCATCAATCATCCTCGTCGTCGTTGCCGTCATTGTCGACGTCATTATATTCATTTATCCATCGCAACAAAAGCAACCCCCACGACCACGACCACCACCACAACCACCACCACTGCATCCGCATTATCAGCCTTATCGTCGACGTCGTCATCTTTATTTTCGAATTCCGTCCCCACTACATCATCATCATCATCATTATCATCGTTGTCGTCGTTCGCTCCTCGTTCTCCACGCCATCATCTTCCTAAAGATAATAATAATAAAAATAACAAAAACAACAATAATAATAATAATAATAATAATAATAATAGTAGCAGTAGTAGAAGTAGTAGTAGCACAGCAGCAGCAGCAGCAGTAGTAGTAGTAGTAGTAGTAGTAGTAGTAGTAGTAGTAGTAGTAAAATATTATTGAAGCAAATGTAAAAATGTCATAGAGAAATGAATGTTTAAGAAAATGTTTTTGTAGTGTTAGAGAGATCACTTAAGAAATCTTTTTTGAAGGAAACGTCCTTAGTAGCAGGGAACCGGAAGGAGTTCGCTTCAACGATATCTGTGTTTTGAAATAAGTAAGATAAATAATTCCTTTCCGCGAATATACTGGATTGATCTTTTCCCGATTTCCCCGGTCAAATGTTGCGTTCAGTGCAGGGATAAATACATAAGTCAACTGAATTGTGACTTTGAGAGCCAATTACCTATAATCTTCTAAATAGGCTCAATATGTATGAGTGTTGTTTGTATCGGTTCTTAAGGGTATTGGCGGTGAATCGTACATAATTTCACTCGACAGGTATGAGTGTTACTCTGCATATGATCGCTTAAACTGCTTAAGATTATTTTGTAAGAGTATTGCAATACAAACTACACGATACGGCAGGCTTAGCCTGGCTGTATACTTTAGACTGGACCGTGTGAACTTGGAAGCGATGTACGGAAATTTAAATTATTCACTCTTGCAATATGTGTTTGTATGAGTATGATGTAAGCCAACGCATGAAGATGCATACACATGAAGATACACGCAGATACACACGAAGATACACAAGAAAATGCACAAGATACATGAAGACACATGCACACAAAAATTTACATATTACTTGAGTATTCTTTTCAAATGTATCGCCTTCTATAGGAAGGAAGTATGGCTTCGTGAAAAGGCAACACATAATGGGGTATCCAGTCAGGTCTGGCCTTTACCAAATTTCTGTTAGAATCATCAAGCAAATAAAAGTGATTCGAAAAACGTGTCTACCTTTAGACGTAGATTTCAAAATACATGTTTCTCAAATATGTAAGCCAAGTCAGATCGAATAAGAAATTAATTCTTTCTCCACATTCCCATCTCTCTGTCTTCACAAAGAGAAACATGTTTATTATTTGTTTATATGTTTACATATAAACATCAAATTGTTCATGCAATTGTACATGCAAACACGGAGATTTTCGTGTGTCGATGTGCAGATGGATAAATGTAATTTTCGCTCCCTTACTGTCTCCTCAGCTCTCTCTCCCTATCTCACACTCTATTTTCTACACACACACACACACACACACACACACACATACACACACTCACACACCCGCGCACACACACACGCCTATTTTCAACACACGCCCCTAACCTGTTAGAGAAGAGAATTTTTTAAAGAATATTATTAGAATTACGGAAAAGAATTATATATATATAACAAAATATATATATACACATGCATACACACGCACACATATGCATATATATAATATACGTATATATTGTATACATACATACATATATATATATATATATATATATATATATTATATATATATTATATATATATTATATGTACGTATATATATATTGTATACATGTATATATATATATAGATATATATATATACATAAATACACACGCCACACCATATTGTTAGTGTGTGTTAATGTATAGATATCACTTTCTCCCTGTGTGCGTGAGAGGTGATGTGTGTGCGTGTGTGTGTGTGTGTGTGTGTGTATGCGTGTGTATATGTTAATTCGTTTGAAACTTGCACACAACTTCAAACGTGCCATTTTTGCTTGACTACATTATCTCTGTCGCACGTTTGCACGATTTCATTAGAGAGTGTGTATATTTTCTGCAACTCATAATATTCTATAACTTTTGCTTTTCAATAGACGTTCTCTTTAGAAATGTAAGGCAAGCGAAATATAAGTGTTAAACAGCAGAGCTACGTGAAAAGCATTCATTAAATATATTTGCACATGTCTGTGTAAAAATAATTAGTTTTCCGCGTTTTTTTTCTATCATTCCTGTTTGTCAATTGTTATCGTATGAGATGACGTGTTGGGATAAACGTGCTTCTCAATTTGGAATTACTTACATTTATATTAATTTTTACTTGTATTAATATGTGCCAAAGAATTGTTGTTACGTATTTTATGAGAATTGAAGAAACGGATGAGATAATGATTGGCAATATTTATACAGATTCCTAGGATAACGAACGGGGAGAATTGTTAGAACGCATCGTAAAATGCTGAGCGACTTTTCTTCCGAATTTACGTTCCGAGTTCAAATTCTGCCGAGTTTGACTTACCTGTCAGCGTCTCAGGGTCGATGAAATAAGTATTAGTTAATCAGGGTGACTAATGATAACTTATCCTTTCCTGATATTGATCACTTTATATCAAACTTTAAAATTAATATTATTCAGATTGAAGGAGGGAAGCTGGCAGAATTGTTTGCAATCCGGGGAGAATGCTTAGCGGCATTTCAACCGTCTTTATGATCTGAGTTCAAATTCTGCTGAAGTCGACTTTGATTTTCATCCTTTTGTCATCGATATAATTAAATACGACTTGAACTCTGAGGGTCAATCTAACTGATTTATCCATTCACTCAAAATTGCTGGCCTGGTACCAAAATTTGAAATCAATATTTGAACTCAGAACATGAAGCCGTAAAACGTGCCGTTAAGCTATTGTTCCTGCGTGCTAATGTTCTGGTAGTTCCTGCCTTATCCGTTGTACAAATAATATCCTCTTTTCTACCAGGTTGGTGGCAAGTATTTAAAATAGGCGTTAACAAGACGTTAGATTTATGATCATCGAAAGTCACGCGGTCCAAAACTTTTTATCTGTGTCTCATCATGCACATTAATCGAAGGTTAAGATGCAATTTTTATTGACAGATGACTAGACCCTTGATCAATCAAGTATTAAAACATGCCTGTTCCTTAAGAACCTAAACACCTGTTGTGTCTCTTTGACACTATTATGGCCTTCTTAGAACACACTGTATATGTCTCTTTATAACGTGGACTTAAAACAATACAATACAAATATATTGTATTAAAACAATACAAATATGAATCAGAATCAATAAGCAGAAACAATAAGTAATAGACGGTATGTCTTCTCAACGAAGGCGTTGAGCTGCTAGTATCGTTAGCACGCTGGGCGAAATGCTTAGCGTTGTTTCGTCTGTCGTTACGTTCTGAGTACAAATTCCGCCGAAGTCGAGTTAGCATTTCATCATTTTGGGATCGATAAATTAAGAACCATTTACGCACTGGGGTCGATATAATCGACTAAATCCGTTTCTTTGTCCTTGATTGTCCCCTCTGTGTTTAGCCCCTTGTGGGTAGTAAAGAAATAGGTATGCTGATTGCAATGGCTTCGAAAGAGAGGATGGTAACTGGGATCAAGACAGTTGGCTGCGCAAGTGGCATCGATGGAGATGGTGACAGAGAGACGATAAGAGCGGTTATGCTGGCTCTGAAGATGGTAAAGATGTGTGGACGGGTGGCAACGCTTGTCAAGATGACTGTGGCGATTTTCTTCTTGGATGTGATGCTGATGCTAATGCCGAAGACGTTGGTGAAGACAATTTCGTATACTAACAATACAACAATGCTAAAATTGTTCTTCAAAATTTACTCTTAAAACACACTTTAAATATTAATGCTCTTCTACCTTTTAACGTTATTATTATTATTATTATTATTATTATTATTATTATTATTAATTATTATTATTATCATCATCATCATTATTATTATTATTATTATTATTATTATTATTATTATTATTATTATTATTATTATTATTATTTTTATTTTATATTGTTATTATTATTATATTTCTCTTATTATTATTATTATTATTATCATTATCATTATTATTATTATTATTATTATTATTATTACTATTATTATTATGATTTATCATCGGTAGTTTTTATTCATATCATGTTTTTTCTTTATCAATATGATATTTACTTAATGAATGTACATACACTTGTCCTTGCTGCTGCTGGTGCTACCGCTATTGTTGTTGTTGTTGTTGTCTTTATATTGTTTGAGTTGGTACCGGTTCTGTTAACTCCTTTTTTTTTCTTTACATTAATATCATCAACAACATTTTTCTTATAATTATTTTTATTCTTTTAATAGCCATTGTGGTTGTTGTTATATCTTGTTGTTCTTAATATTAAGAGCACTACGACGCTTTACTACAGCATCAGTTGTCGTTGTGTTGGTGGTGGTGGTGATGGTGTTGGTTTTGGTGTTGACATTCCTATTGTTTCCAAGTTATTTTTCAAATATTATAAACAAATATAATATTATATAATTGTTGTATATTTCGATTTTGAGTTGTTCGCCTCGCTCTTTCTTTTTCTCTCGTTTCATCATCACCATTATATTATTATTATTATATTATTATTATTATTATTATTATTATTATTATTATTATTATTATTATTATTGTTATTATTATTATTAATATTTCTTCTTCTTATTATTATTTATTATTATCATTATTATTATTATTATTATTATTATTATTATTATTACTATTATTATTATGATTTATCATCGTATGTTTTTTTATTCATATCATGTTTTTTCTTTATCAATATGATATTGTACTTAATGATGTACATACACTTGTCCTTGCTGCTGCTGGTGCTACCGCTATTGTTGTTGTTGTTGTTGTTGTCTTTATATTGTGTTGAGTTGGTACCGGTTCTGTTAACTTCCTTTTTTTTTCTTTACATTAATATCATCAACAACATTTTCTTATAATTATTTTTATTCTTTTAATAGCCATTGTGGTTGTTGTTATATCTTGTTGTTCTTAATATTAAGAGCACTACGCTTTACTAGCATCAGTTGTCGTTTGTTGGTGGGGTGGTGGTGATGGTGTTGGTTTTGGTGTTGACATTCCTATTGTTTCCAAGTTATTTTTCAAATATTATAAACAAATATAATACTATTATAATTGTTGTATATTTCGATTTTGAGTTGTTCGCCTCGCTCTTTTCTTTTTCTCTCGTTTCATCATCACCATTAATATTATTATTATTATTATTATTATTATTATTATTATTATTATTATTATTATTATTATTATTATATTGTTATTATTATAATTATCAAGTGTCTCATAAATTATGAATTAAAGAAATATGATTAATCAGGCACTTATAACAGCGTTCTCGCCTATGCATCGCAACATACGCAC
>NW_021832422.1:10000-25000 GCF_006345805.1 Octopus sinensis | reverse complement strand
AAACGTTTTGCATAAAAGAAAATGATGTCCGTTGAGAACTGAATGCAAATAGTATCGCTTATTTTCACTTGATAGCTTTGCACTTCCGATATATGTGCCTAATATGCTATTTTAATCAATTAATTTTATTAATTATTACCAAGCACATATTAGCTGTTTATTTTATTGTGCATCAATTGATGTTCTTTATTTTATAATTTATCATTTATCTGTTTGGAAAATAATCATTACTGGTGGGGTTAGAAAGTGTACGAAATATATTACCATTGAGTTCCCAGAGTATCTACGTAAAAGAATTTAATATTCTTCATGTATAAGGCGGCGAGCTGGCAGAATCGTTAGCATGCCGGACGACGTGCTGAAGACATTTCGTCCGTCATTACGTTGAGAGTTCAAATACCACCGAGGTCCACTTGGCTTTTCATGCTTACAACTCAATGAAATATGTATTATTTGAATCCTTAACGCGGTGGATTAGACTTACCTCCTGGGAACCTGCTGGCTTTGTGCCAATATTTGAAATCAATCTTTCTCATGCGTAAGAGTGCGAGGTGGCAGACTCGTTAGCACGCCGGACATGCTGAACACGCCGGGAACACTGAAAGCCCCACCCCCAAACTATCGTTTCATAAGAAGAACTTATTTCAATTTCTAATTGAAATGATATTCATCAACAATAGATATAGAAAGAAATAGTTGATGGTTTATTATACGATATTGTTTAAACTTCTGTTTCCACATCTTCAAACATTTTCTAAATTAATCATGTTCATATTACCTATTGGTCACAAATGTCACTAAGTTTTTAATGAAAATAGAGTGAAATTACTTCATGAACTATCCATTGTTCAGATCCAATAGTTAAAATTATTAATAAGAAACTCATTTATAAACACGCGGTACTTTCGTCCTCTCTATCATTATGTAGATACTCTACTGCTTTTGAATTTAGTGGTAATAATTTCTGTTGCACTCAAATATACGTTCTTGTTAATGCATACTCATATCGATTGTATAGAGAATCTATATATATATGTGTGTGTGTGTGTGTGTGTGTGTGTATGTGTGTATGTGTGTATGTGTGTATGTGTGTGTGTGGAGGCGCAATGGCCCACTGGTTAGGGCAGCGGACTCGCGGTCGTAGGATCGCGGTTTCGATTCCCAGACCGGGCGTTGTGAGTGTTTATTGAGCTCCACGAGGCTCCGGCAGGGGGGGTGATCCCTGCTGTACTCTTCCACCACTCTTTCTCTCACTCTTTCTTCTGTTGGCCTGCTCGCTTAGCCAGCGGGGTGGCGTCATTCGAAGGCTAAAACAATGCGAAGTGCATTGTGACCAGTGATGTGTAACAACATCTGATGGTCTGGTCGGTCACGTGATTACGTGATATATATATATAAAATAACAAAATCTGAATTACAGAAGATGCAATCTCATCTGAATATACTTACATAAATAAAATATCTCGCTGAAATTTCAGATGGAACGATTGCCTAATAGACCATGCATTATAGACCACCTTGCATTTACAGTTAGTGAATATCGAAAGGTTTCTGAGCTGAGGCCACTGTCATATCCCGTAGGGCCCTGAACTGTGGTTAAATCGTTAATAACATGATATTCCAGCACATGACACACCTTGCATATCCTTAGGGTCACTCCTTGACAACTAAAGCAACCAGAGTGTGAAAACGTCTGAAGCTGGATAGTTTATCCTCTGTTCCTTGAAGGAGATTTACAGCGTTTATGAAAAAGAAAGTTCTGAATAAGGTTTCCAGTTTTAACTAGGTCTGCAGTCATGATCAGTTCGTATCCCTGAATATTAGTTTGTTTAAACACAGCAATTTCTAAAATGTTAAGCAACAGACAGGTCTGGGATATAAAGGAAGAATTGATTCACTACGTAGGATAGTTGATGTCTAATCTACGATACGATGAGCGACACGCTGTAAATAAGGCATCGTTATACAAGACAGATCCAGATGAATAAAAGCGGTGAAGGTAACGCTCAAAGCAAATTAAGGTTGGTAGAGTGTACATGTGTGAACGTAACTGAAAATTATTTATAAACTACAAATTCACACAAAGAGACACGTACACAGGAACACACGCGCATATACACACCAGAAATGGCGTCATGAAATCATGGAAACTAACATAAAAACAAAGAGGGTTCGAACGAAGGAAATGGGGAAATAGAGAATGAACCAAAGGAAAGAGAACTAGAAATCAATATTTAAGAAGAAATATATATATAAAGGAAAATAAAAACAAATTCTAATGATTGAAAAATGAAAAAAAAAGATTAAAAAGATAAATAACAATAATATATGAAAAACGAATAATAGTAAGTTACAAACAGGTTTATATATATATGTATATATATGAATATATATATATATATATTATATATAATATATATATATATATATATATATATATATATGTATATATATATGTATATATATATATATATGTATATATATATACATACATATAATATATATATACATATGTATGTGTATATGTATGTACTTATATATGTGTACGTGTGTGTATGTGGGGGGGGTCTCCAAAAAGTAAGTAATTCGTGATAAAAATTTTTAAAGTATTAAGTCATATCAGAGCAATAACAATAACAATAATTCTTGTTATAAGGGAATTGATGATGAAGATGATGATGATGACGTCGACGACGACGATGATAATAATGACGATGATGATGATGGTGATGATGATGGTGATGAGGTTGATGATGATGATGATTATAGCGATAATTCTAATGATTATGGGGACGATAATGATGAAAATGGCGACGGTGCCAGCGATGTTGACGACGACGACAATAATGGTGATAATGATAATGTTGATGATGATAATGATGATACTTGCCTTGATAATTCTGCTGCTGCTACAGGTGATGATACTGTTGACCTCTGCGGTCACGTTAAAAGAGAATGGGGGGAAAAAATTAGCAAATGGCATATTAGAATTTCAGTTAACTTATTATCATAATTTTCTAGGCAAAAGTTAATTAATCACCTCCAGCAAGCATGAAAGCTGTGAGATTAGATACGACACACACGAGAAAACTAATTACAAAATAAATAAATAAAAGGTAAAAGAAAAAAAGCTACGTGAAAATAGCACAAAAGTAGCAAAAAATGTCTTTAATAAAGAAGTAAAGAAAGATAACATAAAGGGAGATAATAAATATAAGAAGAAAACGAATTAACACCAAAGCATGAGACGTGAAGATTCACACAGGAAGAGTATTTATAATGACACACAGTTTCCTTCAGTTAACATACATAAAATACATACATACATATATGTATGTATGTATGTAT
This sequence comes from Octopus sinensis, assembly GCF_006345805.1. Classification (NCBI taxonomy): domain Eukaryota; kingdom Metazoa; phylum Mollusca; class Cephalopoda; order Octopoda; family Octopodidae; genus Octopus; species Octopus sinensis. The sequence goes on along the minus strand of NW_021832422.1, from coordinate 21,652 downwards.
GTATGTATGCATGTATGCATGTATGTATGTATGTATGTATGTATGTATGTATATATGCATATATGTATGTATGCTTGTATGTATGTGTGTTTATATATATGTATATATATATATGCATATATGTATGTATGTTTGTATTTATGTGTGTGTCTGTACGTGTGTTTATATATATGTATATATATACATACATATACAAGTATGTATACATATATATATTTATATGTATATATATATATATACATATATAAGAATATATATGCATATATATGTGTATATAAATGCATATATATATACATATATGCATAGATGTATATTTATATATATAAATATATAAAATATATATATATGTAGATATATATGCATATATATGTATACATACACATACACACACACACACATATATATGTTTGTATACGTATGCATATATATATATACATATGTATATATATATGACTATATATACATATATTTATGTATGTATATATGTATCTATGTACGCACATATATTCATATATACATGCATATATACGCATATACATATATATATATATGTATGTATATCTTTATATATATATATATATCTTTATATATATATATAAAGATATATATATATATATATATATATATATATATATATATATATATATGCATATATATACAGGAAAGATGACCTGAAGGCTAGAATTAGGGTAGCATTCACCAACGTACATACGGAGACCGCCCAAAAGAGTTGCAGGTGATTCCAATGCCAACGGGAGTTCGTGGTTGAGGCAAATGGAAATTTTACTGAATAAAATTATCCTTTAGTATTTCAAGATAGTTTTATGCAATTTTGGTTCATATATTTGTTAAAATGAGCAGTCGATGATTTCATTTTTGCGTAATTAAGATGATAATTTATTCAACGCACCCTTTGTATTTATACCTATCTATCTATCTATCTATCTATCTATCTATCTATCGTTTTTTTTCCTCTTCCCTTTTTTTCCCCTTTTTTCTTCTTTGTTCATTTCTCTTTTCTTTTGTTCCTTTTCTCTTTTCTCTTTTTTATTTTTATTTTTTTAATTTTTATTTCATTTCATTTTATTTTTTTCTTTTCTTTTCTTCCCTTTTACGATCCCTCTTGATCGAAAACCCTTTTTGTTTCTTTTGTTTTTTTGTTTTTTTCATCCCCCAAAAGAAAAGCTCTTCCTTGTAACTTGTCCCATCTGTGGCCAATAAAGAAACTTATCTATCTAGCTATCTATCTATCTATCTATCTATATAATTATCTCTCACACACACTCTCTCTCACGTAGTTATGCGTGTCTATATCTATCTCTTTCAATATGTATTTATACACACACACACACACACACACACATACACACACACACACACACACGTATATATATATATATGTATATAAAGAAATTTTGTAGGCGTGTGTAATTATCGAAATACTATCAAATTTTTCAAAGAAATGGGATAACGAGTAGTAATATAGAATTTCAAATCAGAGTCACATTTACACATACTTACACAAACACACACATACAGGCACACTGACACATGCATACAAACACAAATACACACACACACATAGGCATATATATTTCTCTTTGTGTATATGTCCACACTTAGATAGTAACAGATATACAAATACAAGCGTAAGTACATATGGGATTGTACTTTTCTGTGATGGAATAAACTAGAAAATATATTGGAAAAATCTTCATAAAATATATTATACTCCGGAAACACTAAGATATGTGCGTGTGTGTGTGTGTGTGTGTGTGTGTGTGTGTGTGTGTGTGTGTGTGTGTGCGTGCGTGTGTGTGTGTGTATGTATGTTTGTGCTTGTATACACACAAAGAATTATTAGTTCATATAATAACCGTAACAATAACTTCGCTAATAACAACAAAAGCTGCTGATAGAATAACACTGAAAAGAAACTTAAATTTCTTTATTGCCCACAAGGGGCTAAACATAGAGGGGACAGACAAAGGAATTACATAGACTACAGTGCGTAACTGGTACTTAATTTATCGACCCCGAAAGGATGAAAGGCAAAGTCAACCTCGGCAGAGTGTGAACTCACAACGTAACGGCAGACGTAATGCGGCTACGCATTTCGCCCGGCGTGCTAACGATTCTGCCAACTCGTACTAAGATACCAACAAGAATGGCGTTATCCTAAGTTGATGATGTTGATGGTGATGATGATGATGATGATGAGGATAATGATGATGATGATGATGATGACGATGTTGATGATGATGATGATGACGGTGATGACTATTGTAGTGGTGGGGGGGTGAGAAGACGAAAAGTTATCTTTGAAGTCTTTTACTTTTATCAGTCATTTGACTGCGGCCAGGCTAGAGCACATCCTCTACTCGAGCAAATCGACCCAAGGACTTACTCGTTGTAAGCCTAGTACATATTCTATCGGTCTCTTTTGCTGAACTGCTAAGTTGCGAGGACGTAAACACTCCAGCATCTGTTGTCAAGCAACGTTGTGATTTGGTTGTGGTAGTGGTGGTGAGGAAACACACAAATACACACACAGAGACACACACAAAACACATACATACATACATATATATAGTATATATCTATATATATATATATATAATATATATATATATTATATATATATATATATATATATATATATATAATATATACATATACGTATGTATGTCTATATACTACGAGATTCTTTCAGGTTCTATCTACTCACAATGCTTTGGTTGGTCCGAGGTTATAGCAGAAGTCATTTGCTCGAGGTTCGACGCAATGTGACTGAACTCGAAACCTTATGGTTGCTAAGCACGCTACGGAGAAGAAGAGGAGGACGAGGAAGAAGGAGAAGAAGAAGAAGAAGAAGAAGAAGAAGAGAAGAAGAAGAAGAAGAAGAAGAAGAAGAAGAAGAAGAAGAAGAAGAAGAAGAAGAAGAAGAAGAAGAGGGGGAAGAATGATAATACTTTCTTTGATAAGCCAGGGAGCGTTGATTCGGGTGACGTTCCATGAACAATATGCGGTGTCGGTAATTTACATAAAATCGAATTATTGAGAAAACATAATAAGAGAGAAACTCTACTAGGTTATACTAGATTGTAATTTGCTGCCGGAGAAGCAACAAACGGCAGTGAAGGGAGGGGGGGAGGTAGCTGCTGGTCAGGATGAATTGGGTTCTGTGTAAAGCACAGCATGTGTAGTATGAACAGGAGTATCATTAAAAATAATGACAGGAGTTGTGTTTTGTGCATGCAACACTCTATTACTCGGTTTTTCTAAATGAAGTTAATGGTGGGTGATAGTTGAACACCCACCAAAAATATATACAAAATATATTAAAACGATAAAGAAAAGAAAAATAATAAAATTTCGGAATAAAAAGAAGAGGCCTTTCATTATCTTATTGATTTATTGTCCAATTAATGTCGTTTAGGTCACCCCGAAATATTTTATGGACAAACATTTTAGTAGTTCCCGTTTTATGGTTTTTTACGTGTGTTGTTGTTTTTTTTATGAATTTTTTTTACGTGTTTTATTTTATTTTATTTTTCTATTTTATTTTATTCGCTGTCCTTCATGTTGTTATTTGATTTTGACTGTATTTGCTTGTAAGTTGCGACCATGAAAGCAAGGAAACCAATCAGTGCTTTCATTTTTTTGTTTTGTTTGTTTCTTGATGGGGAGAATCACAAAAAAATATTTAATGAAAGCATTAACCTAAAATTTCCCCTATAACTGCTGCAGTAACACCAGTAGTAGTAGTAGCAGTAGTAGTAATAGTAGAAGTAGTAGTAGTAGTAGTAGTAGTAGTAGTAGTAGTAGTACGAGGAGGAGGAGAAGGTTGAGTGGCGGCGGCGGCAGTGCTAGTGGCTGACGATGTTGCTCTGTTATATTTTAGTCCCAGGATTAGTTCTTGGGAGGTTAATATCTAGGTCTAAAGTCGTTACCATTCCATCCTCTCAATTGCTCTTTTACTATCATACACACACACCACACATATATATATATATATATGTATATATATATATATATATATATATATATAGATATATATATATATATATATATATATATATATATATATATATATATACATCATTGTGTTTGCTTCAGTCACATGCCTACGTGATTCCCTTCTTGACTACCGTCAAGATAAAGGACAGAGTTCCTTCATGAGTCTTATAGATTCATAAGGCAAGTTTCCCGGCTTCACCTCCTCCCGGGACACTGGTCCGTCCCAGGATTACTCATTTTTGCCATCTGAGTGGACGGGAACAACGCGAAATGAAGAATTTGTCTTACGAACACAACTCATTTCCCAGTCCAGCACTTGAAACCACAATCTTACGATTATGTGTCAGGCGCCTTAACCAAGCCATGTACCCCTTAAAGCGATAGCATAAACAGAATAGAATACCATTTTGGGCGGTAGAATCGCAGATTCGCAAGTGCTTTCCGTTATATATTCTGTGTCATTACTTTCTAAGTAATTGGTGAAGCGCAGCAAATACGTTTGTATCGAATCATTCGGGTGCCGGAAAAGCTGATGCTCTGATCTACTCCGGCACCGAATAATGACTTCATATTTATAATATATGGCTTTACTCAGGATATTATCGATGCAATAGGAACAATACATTACAAAGCCAGTGTAGGGGGTTGAGACTAGTGCATTTGGTGAGTCATCTCAGAATAATTATTCGTGCTTGTCTCTGCTTAAAGTTAGTTATTATTCTTTACACGAAATAACCCGAAGCCACACCCTTAGATCATTCTGAAGCCAAAGATACAGTCGCAACAGGCCTGAGGCATAAATACTAGAAGCATGTTGCATCAATACATGTATTCAAAATATGATGGCGAACTGATAGAATCGTTAGTACGCCAAGCAAAATTCTTATTAACGGCATTTCGTCTGTTTTCAGCTTCTGTGTTCAAATCCACCCGAGGTTGACAATCCTTTCTTTCGAGAGGGTACGTTTTCTAAATGTGTGGCAAAGAGTGGACCCTTGTTAAGAGATCGAAGATCCGAACGGCTTTCTGGAATCCAGTGATTGACTGAGTATAATCTATAAGTGCTTAATCACTAATCGAAACCGTCGAGCTCGGTGACACTAAAGGAGAATTACATTTGCAGTTCTCCTACATATTGGTAACCCATATAAAATAGAAGAATAATATATTACTTGTGATTAACGGAGGAAATGATTTCGACAGACAAAGGCGCAGAGCGATGACAATGAGTGAGGAGAAGAAGAAAGAAGAAGAAGAAGAAGAAGGGAGGAGGAGGAGAGTGAGGGTGGGGAGCAGTGCAAGAGGGAGGGGCGCGAGAAGCAGACATTCAGAAACGAAAACATTTGATAATTAATCATTTAGTAGAATACATTTAATATATTTATGAAGGCAAGCAACGCAGTATGGTTTCTATCAAACACACACACACACATTCGCGAGCGAGCGAGCACACACACACACACACACACACTTTCATATATACATGAATATATATATAAATATATATGTTATACATATAATATATATGAACATTTTATAATATAATATATATAAATATATATATATGATACATATATACGTATATGCATATATATATATATATATATATATATATACATGAATATATTATATATATATATATATATATTATACATATATATATATACGTATATATATATATTATACATATATGCACATACGCATAGGTACACACGCGTATATATATATATATATATATATATTATATATATATATAGTATATATATATATACATATATACGTAACCACGCACACGTGCATACATGTATTTATGTAATGTATGTATAGTATTCATGAAAGCGTTGTGTGCGAATGAAAAGTGTCTATGACGTCTCTAGTCAGAAGCAATCAGCATGGATGGAGCAATATTTCAATTAGCAATATGAAGAATTAATGGAATTATGAATCTATTTCTCACACGCCAATTGCCAGCCAACCCAATAGAATTCTTCACTCGTTGTAGGCTTTCGGCGCCGTTTTATTGTCATTCCTCGTTTCTAAGTAAATTGAGTTGGTTCACAGTCCCAAAGTCAGATATTTGACTGTGGCAGAAGAGAACAATCGATTACATTGACCCCAGCACTTGACTGCTACTTAATTTTATCAGTCCCGGAAGGTCGAAATCAGAAACCAACGCTGATGCAAATTGAAATGTTAAATAAATTGATTTCTAAAGAAGGCCGCAGGTAAAATATTAAAGAACGGCAAAGAGAAAGGGGTTTGCGTATCGTTATCAGAAATCGAATGGATATAATTCCCCCTGGATGAATAGAATGCATATTCGACGACGACGGCAATTTGAACCCGGGACGTAAGAGATCGTAACTCCATATCGTAAGACATTTTGCTCGATGCTATATGTGTGTGTGGGGGTATAGATGTAGATATAGATGTGTATATATACATACATACACACACACACATATATATATATATATATATATATATATATATTTAATCCAAACAAGAAAACACAAAAAAACACAACAACGCGAGGACGTGGAACAAATATAGTATTATTGGACGCTCAGGAAAGAAGGGATGTATTGTGTATGTATGTATGTATGTATGTATTTATGTATGTATGTATGTATGTATGTATGTATGTATGTATGTAAGTATGTATATACATATATTCATATATATTGGTTTTAAATTTTGGCACGATGCCAACAGGTTGGGGTCAGGCGCTGGGAAGACGATTACATCGATCCTAGAATTTAACTGGTATCTCTTTTGTTGACTCCGAAAGGATGTAAGATTAAGACCATGCCTATTGACTTTTACTTCTGTTGTCGATGTTGTTGTTTATCCCCCCTGATCGTTTTGTTTAGCCCTCAGTTGTGTAGAAGTATAGTTTAAAGCATTCAATTCGTAGACATCTAATACTTATTCAGACTAACTATATTAACTGCCGCGTAGTTCAATACCTTTCTTTATTTTAAAAATAGCTCTTTGTCATATGACAGATATTTAAAACGTATTTCTTGAAGACCAGGTGTCATCGTGGATATTCTGGAGACCGCTTCAACATTTTTTAATTAATCATATTTATTCTATTTGTTCCTTTTTCACACACTTTATGTAATACATCGGTTTAATTCTCCTCTATTGGATACACAACACGAGATATTTCCCCTCAGCTAAAGATTTTACCCTGAGGATATTAAACACCCTGTGTTCAATTTGAACCAGACTGGGTTTTTTTCTAATAGAAAGAATTATTATTTAAGGCAGTGAGGTGGCAGAATAATTAGCATGCTGAGCGACATCAATTCAATCGACGCATCCCCTCCCCCAAAATTACTACCTTTGTGGCGAAATTTGAAACCATGTATTATACGTAAGGCAGCGTGGAGCTGGCAGAACGGTTATCCGACCGGACAAAATGCTTAGCTTCATCTCGACCGTCTTTACGTTCTCGATTCAAATTCCGCTGAGGTCGTTTTTGCTTTTTATCAGTTCAGGGTCGATAAAATAAGGATCATTTGAACACTGGGGTCGATTGAATCGCCTTACCCCCTACCCCGAATTTCTGGCCTTATCTCAACATTTTAAACTATATTATTATTATTATTATTGTTTTGTTTGTTGTTGTTGTTGTTGTTGTTGTTATCATTATTATTATTATTATTATTATTATTATTATTGAGTGAGCGAGCAGAGCATGCCATCAAAGTGACACTGGGGTAAAATATACGAAGACTAGTATACCCATCATGACTACCAGTCTGATAAGGGTACACCAGGCACATGCATCACAACCATATGTGCGCGACATGGTGATCTCATATCAAGATAAACAGCACATGACCTTGCAGGTGGAGCCCAGTTAGAATTTTCTTCAGATCGAGTAACCCATCCCGCTCAAAAGGTCCCTGAATAAGGGTTGTTTAAGGAAGTTGAACGAAACACCCATGTTTCCAGAGGTGAATTATTCAAACCCCAAAGAATCCTTCTCAACACATGGCTATGATGCTCCCCCACTACTTCTGCTCATGATCAGAGATGCACATATCGTCAGCCACTAAGGGACATGCTCAACTGGTTAAGGTCAAACAACTGACAAGCAAATCTGTGGTATTGAGCAGAATATTTGCTGTAGCCCATCTTTTATACCAAGATTATTTGCTGTAGCCCATCTTTTATACCAAGATTTATTATTATTATTATTATTATTATTATTATTATTATTATTATTATTATTATTATCATTATTATTATTATTATTATATGTTTGACTTTTGCTTTACATTTGTACAAGTTGGCTCCAAGTCTCACCCAGAGACCTCAAGAGACAACAAGTTGGAAGTTGATGTTGATGTTATGGCTAGGGTGTCATATATTTGGTTTTATACTTAGTGTTATTCTAGAGAATGTTTAAGAAACCATAAGAAAATTATGTTTGTTTTAAAACTTGAGATTACATAGAAATTATTTTGCGTAGGATATGAGCAGTTCCCATGAGCACTATCTCTTGAATTTCTGCCATTTCTTAGTATCTGAGCTATTATTATTATTATCATCATCATTATTATTATTTTATTATTATTATATTATTATTATTATTATTATTATTATTATTATTATTATTATTATTATTATTATCATTACTATTATTATTATTAATATAATAATAATAATAATAATAATACTAATAATTATTATTATTATTATTATTATTATTATTATTTTTGTGATACATAATAAAACATTACACCGGAATTTTTTCTACTGTATAACAAAATTCAAAAACTTTACACATAAAGCTGATGAGTCGATATTTTTGGCGATAGTAGTTTTATAATACCGAGGAAATGTTAGACGTGCAATAAAATATTTTATTGTAAAACAATAGTAAAAGTATGTTATGAAACGAATTGCTCACTACCTTCCAACTGTTAATAAACACAGACACACAGACACACACATCCATTACGTGCTATAAATATATGTATATATACATCTATTACATAATATAATATATATATATATATATATATATATATATATATATATATATATATATATATATATATATATATATATATATATATATGTATATATGTATATATGTATATATATATATATGCGTTTGTATGTGTGTATATACGTATATATATATCACAGGAAAAGGATACCCCAAACCAAAGCGCGTGCGTACGTATTTACAGGTGAAACGTATCGATCACATCGTTGCAGCAGTCATGACGTTTTGGCTTATATTCTGTGAGCTATTGATTCTATCTATTTCAGATACCCGTGCATGTCTAAATACCGTATGTAATTATAGCTTTACTGGGAAACTCAAGTCAAAATATTAGTTTTCAGTCTCATTCTTTCATTTTATTAAAGACAACTGAAAGGGATTCGTTTTCATATCGACACTTAGAAACAAGTTCGGATTTCTTGTCGAGTAAAATGCTTTGCGGCGAGCGTGTGTTTACACGTGGTCAAGTGTAAGGATGCGCATACGTCTGTACTTGACATCTTGTGTGATACCATATAAGGCGCATGCGCTGGATATTACCAAAACACTGTCTTAAAGTTCTGAGTTCAATTCCTTTCAAAGAATAGTTTGCTTTTCATCATTCGGTGGTCGATAAAATAAGTACCAGCTGATATATTCAACTACCTCTTCCACAAAATCACCGACCCTGTGTCAACAGTTTGCAGTCACCATATCATATCATAAAAGATGCCGAAATGGTAGCAGCTTTAGCACGTTTTGCGGCATTTCGTTCAAATTCTCCTGGAGTGGACTTTACTGTTCATCATTTCGGGAGCGTTGAAATACATGCCAGCGGAATAATGAGGTCGAAGAAATTGATCTGCAACTTCCTCATAATTGCTGGCCTTGTGCAGAAATTTGAAAACACAATGTATTTTGAGTTCTAGGGACTGGCTATTAATATCGCTCACCTATATCATTGTGTATGTGTGTGGCGCGGTGCGTGTGTTCATACATGGAGAAATGTAATGATGTGCATGCGTCTGTACATGACATCTTGTGTGACAACATATAAATGCGCATGCTCGGGATATTGACAACACATAGTCATAATTGCATAACTGTAAAGCAAAAGCTCAGAAGTGAGAGAAAAAACAAAAACAAAAAAACAGTCTTCAGTGAAATCCCAAATCTCGTGAGAACGCTCCATTGAACATCAAATTTAAACGAATGCAAAATTCTCATGTTTATCTATTGTAATATGTACAAAAGTCACCTAAAGCCTTGTTTTGGCGAAATTTATTTTACATTATGCAGCAGATAAGAATTTACAATCTGCATTTATACACACACATAAACATAGATATCACATGTGTATATTATATATACATACATAGATGCATATATATAATATATATATATATATATATATATATATATACACACACACCATATATATATATATAATATATATATGTATATATGTATACATATATATATATACATACATATATGTATATATATATATTGTATATATATATATATATAGATATATGTATATACACTATATATATATATATATATAATTATATATATATAAAAGTAGATAAATGGTACAATAAGGCACCAATGATATTCATGATGATGATGATTTTATATATATATATATATATATATATATATATATATATATATATATATATATATATATATACCCAGGGTGCATACGCGTGGGGAAAACTGCTTTGAATGTATAAACTAGAGGAAATGCTTTACATACGCGAAATAAATCCAGGTGGGTTTTTTTTTCATTTCGTTTGGAAGCTCTTATGTTTACAAACGTCAACTCGTGTCACACGTGTCACACGTGTTAAAAGCAAAGTGAATTATTCTCTTCATGAAGATACATACACACGCGTATACACGTGCATAAAATGCATACAGATACCCATACATACATGCGTACATACTTATACATATGTACATATATATGTAAACCCACGTACACACAGACACCCACATATATATATGTATATATATATGTACATATGTATATATATATATAAGTATATATATATATATATATATATATATATATATATATATATATACATACATGTATATACATATCTACGCACACACACACACATATATATATATATGTATATATATATATATATATATTATATATATCGCGAGAGAGAGAGAGAGGAAAATGGATAGATAGATATATATATATACATTATTTGCATATTATATATATATATATTATTTATATATATGACTGTATATACATAAAGATATATACACACAAAAATGAGCTCATATACAAACACACAGAGATATATGCACCTGCATACATATAAAGAAATGCCCATATAAGTGTACATAACAGAACATGTATATGTGTGTGTGCGTATGTGTGTGTGTGTATCTCTTCACTCACACAGACAAATATATATCTACGTGTATGTGAATTATGCGTACGTGTCCACGGTCTATATAACTGTGTTTTACCATATCGCTGTAATTGCGTTAATACGTATTAGTGGAAATAATTAAAAATAATTGGAAACCATCAAACATCTTAACATGAAAGCATCACACCTAGAAAATCCTTCCGACCGCTTTCCTCAGTTTTA
>NW_021832421.1:40000-57500 GCF_006345805.1 Octopus sinensis | reverse complement strand
TGTAAAATACAGATGGTACCTGAATCAATATCACAAACTGGAATACAGTGTGTATAATATATATATATATAGATAGATAGATAGATAGATATCTTTCTTCTACAAAGTTTGTAAGGAACTAGAAACTGAAGATGGAAACGTATCACCAATTTCAAAGCATAAAAATGATTCTAAACGTTCTGAAATCATCAGAATACCTGAATTTATCCAACAAGTTCAACAGACCATTGATTACAATCCCAGAAAGTCCATGAGGTCAATTACAAAAGATTTCCATGTGTCTGAAGGAACAGTCAGAAATGTTGTACACGAAGACATCAGATATAAATTTTATATGATGAAGAAAGGTCAATTTGTCAGAAAAAGCAAAAGAAGATTTGATTTGGTTTTTCTCAAACGAGAAAAACTTTAACCAAGATCAAAAAGTTAACAGAAGAAATGACAGATGGTTATGTGCAGACCCTTCTGAAGTTCCAAGTGTTATGCATACAAACTTTCCTGCAACTGTTATGGTTTTAGGGGTTATCAGCAATGAAGGACATGTGATGCCTCCTTACTTCTTTCCACAAAGCCCTAGAGTTAACTCTGCTGCATACATTGAGGCCCTGGAAACAATTGTTAAGCCCTGGATAGACAGTGTATGCAATGGTAAGCCATATGTGTTTCAGTAAGACTCTGCACTATCACACATGGCTCTAGTAACACAGGAATGGATGGCTGAAAATATTCGCGATCACATAACCCCTAACATTTGGCCTCCTAATTCCCTAGATCTTAATCCATTGGAATATTACATGTGGAGCATTGTTGAGAGAGAGGTTAGTGGACATGCCCATTACACCAAAGATTCTTTGAAAACTGCCATAGTCAGAGTAATGTCCAAAATGAACCAGGACAACTTCATTCAAGCATGTAAATGATTTAGATCTCATATAGAAGCAGTTGTTGAAGCTGAAGGTGGCTTTATTGAATAATATTATAAATAAAGTTATTACCTGTTATTATATATCTGTTTATTTTATAAACATAAATCTGTCCTCAAATATCTTATGCACCCTGTATATATACATACAAAAGAAGGGCACTCGGCAAATTTATTGGGAGTTACATGTATGGATCAAAACAGTTTGATTCAAATTCATTGGTACTCCGAGTTTCAAGAGTGTTGCTAGTCTTCAGCCATTTTGAATTTGAATGAAAGAAGTTGATTGTTATTACTGTAAGATGGGCTGCAATTGGTCAAGGAAGGCCATGCAGTGTTGTGGTTTGTTGTTGGTATATTGGTATATGAGCGACAACAGTTAGTTGGGAAATACAGCATGGTGGACAGGAAATCAGTCAGGTCCTTGGAGGGAAAGTAGGAAGGGGCGGGATGTGCAAGTATATAGTTGTATATGTGGGTGTGTGGACACGTTCATATGGTTTTGTGTGCATGTCCGTACTGATGCAAGTGCGCACATCTGTACATAGGCACACATGTACACGTCCACACACACATATATGATGAACAAACATGCATGTGCACTCACACACACACGTGCATACACATGTATGCACACACACATGCATATTCCTTTATATGTACATATGTATATATGCATGCATGTACATATGCATATTAGAGTACATGCGCATGCGTACTTGTGCATATATGCATGCATTAGTGTACATGTGCATAACAAGCATAGGAATTGGTAATTGGCAGTCCTGAAATTTGCCAGAAGGGCATACTTCTGGTGACAGCAATAAGATAAATTGTATAATACTTGAGACCTTTGGGGAAATGTTTCTTAATTAATGACAAGAAGCCCCTAGCTACATTATTGGAAACTTCTAGGTTGAAAGGAGGGTTATACCATATCGTTTTCCATTTCCTAATCCTTTTGGGATGAGAAGAGGGTGTTTGGGAGTTGTCCACATATGCGAGCTTCTCAGTAAACCCACTCCTACTCAAAGCATCGGTGGGGGGGGGGGGGGGCTGTTAAAGATCTTTCTATTGGGTGACATTAGATAGTTGTTTGCTAATGCCTGAAACCATGTTTAATTACAGTGGTGAAGATGGTTAAAGTTCTTGTAGATGTATACCATTTCCTCATTAGGCTTCCTTTTAGAGGGGTTGATCAGCCTGCTTACCAATCCCCAATGCTTGTTATGTGCATGTGCACTCATGCATGCATGCACACAAGTACACATATGCATGTGAATGCACATATACATATCAATGACAAAGCATGTGCATACATGTGTGCATGTTCGTTCATATATGTACGTGCCCATGTACAGATGCGCATGCTCGCATCAATAGACATGCATGCAAAACCATGAGAGCATCCACACACCCATATATACAACTATATACTTGCAGATCCTGCCCCTTCTTACTTTCCCTCCAACAAACCAAGCAATTTCCTGTCCACCACATGGTAAATTTCCTGTTCGTCATGAAGTATTTTCCAGCTAACTGTTGTCGCTGATATACCAACATCAAACCACAATGTCGTGTGACCTTCCTCAACTAATCGCAGCCCACCTCACAGTAATACCAATCAATTTCTTTCATTAAAATTCAAAATGGCTGAAGACTAGCATCAACAATTTCTGCAACAACATTTACACCAATTCAAGTCAGTGACCTTTCCCAGAGATAAACATTTGAGATGGCAAGAAAACGATTGACTTGTATACATAGGTGACCAAGAACCTCTGCAAATAAAAGCATAGACATACATGTGTAGATATATGAGCAGAGACCTACTGGAGCAGTCTTCAATTAGAACTTGACAACAACAACTACTACTAGATTTGTTTAACTTACCAGCAGGTTATCACAAAGACCATTGGCTATTTTGGCCAGAGTATTGGCATCGAGAGGACAAATGACCATAATATCAGCCCAGCGCCGTAGTTCGATGTGTAAGATAGGGTCACCAATATTGTTCCACTGGAATAAAATTGGTAAAAAACACTTTGATGAGACATCAGAGAGATGAACTGGTTGAACATATATATTATATATGTGTGTGTGTGTGTGTTTCATTTGATATATATATATTAAGAACAATCTTACTTAGAAATGGATGTGTGCACAGCCCTTCTTGTCTGTGTTACTGTTATTCTCCTTGTCCTGTCTTTTACTGTTTATATTTTGTACTGTCGTTACTGTCCTGTTTTTGTTACCATTTTTACCCCTCCGCAAAAAAATCTCAAATTTTATTTAATTTGGTTTTCGCGGGAAGGAATATTTTGTTAAAGTCATGTATCGCCTTGACCTTCGAAATGCGGAGTAGATGAAACAAAGGCGACTGAAGAAGGGGAATTTTCCTTGTGTTGTATGTCTTGTACTCTATTTTTTCGTTGTTTAATAAAAATGTCCATTTCCTTGGTTTTGTGTTTACGTTTTCATTTCTCATTGTGTTCGACGTTTTTTTGGTGTCCTGTACCAATATATGCATGTATATATACATGTAGAGGTAGGTACGTACATATATATATGCATATGTTTTCTTTATCTATTAATTTTTATATATATATATATAATATATATATATATATATATTATATATATATATATTATATATATATATATATAATATATATATATATATATATAATATATATATATATATATATAATATATATATATATTATATATATATATATATATATATATATATATATATATATATATAATATATATATATATATAATATATATATATATATATATATTCTAGCAAAAACTGTCCGATGAACGGCAACGGGAAACTCAGAGTAACAGGTTTTGTTGAATTTTCTGCTGCTTTAAATAAAGTATATATATATATAATAATGAAAACACAACAACGTGAGGATGTGGAACAAGTATAGTGTTATTGGACGCTCAGGAAAGGAAAGAAAGGATTTAACGTTTCGAGCAGAGCTCTTCATCAGAAACATAGGAAAAGGAAAGATCCATATACATACATATATACATACATACACACACGGTCGTCATCATCATCATTTGACGTCCTGTTATCCATGCTGGCATAGGTTAGATGGCTTAACAGGAGCTGGCAAGCCTGAGAGCTGCACCAAGCTCCACTTGTCCGTTATGGCTTGGTTTCTATGGCTGGATGCCCTTCCTAATGCCAACCACTTTACAGAGTGTGGACTGGGTGCTTTATTCACGGCACCAGCAAGAGTATGAAGACACAAAGACATTTTGATAAAGAGATAGGGAGAAAAAAAGGAGATATAGTGAGAGAGAGGGGGGAGACGTATTGATGGAAAACCAGTGAAGGAGAAATATTACAAGAGATGTGGAACCAGGTAAATATTTTGGTAGAGAGACAAATGAAGAGAGATGTACTATATATGGATAGAGAGAAAAGGAAGACAAATGGAGAGAGAGTTTTTGGTAGAGAGAGAGAGAGATATAATAAAAGACAAACTCACTTTCCATTCATCCTCATCTTGGTAAATATTCACCTGTACAGCATTAGTATCAAAGAAAAACAAGGAATTCTTTGTGACAACAAGTTGAATTTCAAACTACAAAAGAGAACAAATACTTTTATCATTCAAGGGTGAAGAGAGGGCAATCATCCTGGACTAACATATAATCATCATCACCATTCTCATTTAATATTCACTTTCCCATGCTTGAATGGCTCAGACGAAATTTGACGTGGATTTTTCTACAACCAGATAAACTCTTCTTGTTGCCAAGCGCCATTCTTGTTTCCAAGTATAACATTTCTCAATGGCCAGACATAGAAATGGAGGACACAGCTTGTACTATGGTGACTCTCACACACAACCATCACATGATGCGAGGACTAAGAAACACTTACACACAGCAGCAGTTCACAGACACATATTATATGGCACCAAAAGTTAAACAGAAACTGTGTGCTGAGGGGCTTCTACTATAACCAACCAAACCACAAGTCTTTGGTCAGCCATGCCAGGACGTATTTACCACACAGCCATGCATACATTCTGATTGTGTTGATAACATTTAATGAAATATTTAACTTTTTTGAGGAGTATCAAATCATTCTCCCTATTTCTGTCTTTGTTTCCTCATAACTCTCTTAAAAATGCATATTTTTGAATGATATTTTGAAGAAACAGTTTGTTCAGAGCGTAGAGAACATAACGGCAATGTTTCAAATGTATATATATAAAAAGAAAAGGTTTGGGATCTGAATAGAGGCAGCTGCTTTGGTGACTGACAGCTGCACTTTGCCAGGAATGGTCAGGTGGACAGGCATCACTGGCCCTCATTCAACTCCTAATCTCTCACTTCATGGATCCTAGTACAACACCCCAAGACCTTCCGCTTCAGCTGGTGGGCCAAACCAAATCAGGGGATAATGTTAACACTGCACCGGTTGACGAAATACTCTGGGACCGTGGTCAACGGCCTAGTATTTGAGGTCAAGGTGTCTCAAGTAGATGCAAACGAATGGGAGCCACTGAACTAACTTGCCCATGATACATTGATGACGATGAAAACAACCAGGCCATTAAAGAGTGGACAGGCCTCAGGTTCAACTTACAGAGGTCAGGAAAAGTGACGAAATCTGGTTGTGATGTTATCAATGAATGCACCAACAACCACAAAAGATAGGAAGGGAAGAAGCAAGGGGGAAGGAAAATTACAGGTGGAGAATGTAGGGAGGAAATGACTGGAAATGTTTCCAAAACGTTTTCCATTTTTTATTTATTTATTAACGCAATGGAAAACTTATATCTGCAAAATATCATATAAAGATACGCATTTTACAGAATATTTCGAGAAAACAAATTCGGCGGGGCACTAAACTGTAATTATGCCACAAAAAAAACAACTTTCGAAACTAATCCAAGGGACATAATTATATCCTAATAAAGTTGGTCAAATAAATAACGAGGTTGCAATTAATTGAACACCGGTTGAGAGAAAGAACCGTGTTTCATTCGAGTTTTTTTCTTTTTTTTTTGTTTAATTTTTATTAAGTAATTAATTAAAGGAAGAACGACTGCGCCTCATGACCTTTCTCAGGGCCTCTGAGCCTGGTTTGTGAAAGTTATCCTTAGGCGTAAGATCTGGTCCAAATGTCTCCAATAGACTAAAACCCGCTAGGGTAACCCCCGGGGCCCAAGGAATGCTGGTGTTAAACAGACCTGATCCAGCAAACCTCTGAACCCCAGACACAATGTACCTCAACTATGGCTCTTTTAGGCGATCCCGGCATTTCTTTTAACTCTTTACCTTCAGAGTTCAAGTCAATTATCGCATATTTACTTCTAGCCCAATTCCTTGCGCTTTCCTTCTTTACTAAGTAGTGACGGTTATTCCAAAATTGCACTGAAATTTCTTTGCAACAATATTAATTCCCTAACAAGCCTTATATGAGACCCACGGCGAAGTACTCCCCCCCCCCCTATTTCAAGGACAGTTCAGCTGTTGTACACACAGACATCTTTGGCCACATATTGTCACTCACAAGCAAGCTCCAGTCCCGCGGCCTCTGCTCCTCAAAGTTCATCTTGTACCACCTCCACTCAAGAAATTCCAACCTCATTCATCTCTCTTCTTCTCACTCCACATCTTAATGGTCCATCCGCTAACAACTCTGTCCAGTCCTTCCTCAGTGGAACGTCGACCCTCCGCAATTTTTTCCTTGCTTATGTCGTCGACATGCAACATTTGGCGAAAGTAAAGAATACGCACATCCGGTGTTTACGGTTAGCGTCTTTGTTACACCAAAGAAAGGGAGGGGTACACATCCTTTACCTCCGTCCAACAGTTTAAATGGGTCATTAACGGAGTCAATCTCGCCAATTTTGGACGGAATGTGAAGGACAGAAGCCATTCCGCTCGTCTTCCTCGGGAGTCGGGAACAAGGGAGGTAATTTGTACTGTACTAAATATGTGTGTGTGCCAAAGTACGCATGCGTGAACCGGGTAGTTTACTCTGTTTATACGTAAAGGTAAACTTTAAAATAGGATAAAATCTTTCTAAAATTATATGAAGTAGTCAGCATGAAAGTCTCATAAAGGAAAAATTTATAATTATTCCCTTAAATACATTCCTTTATATTAAGGGCATTACTACACGTAAATACACAGTGAGGAATGCAACCTTTGAAGCCAACCCTAAAAAAAAACAGATTTATTTAAGGTAGTTTTGACTTTAAGAGTCCCTAATAGCGTGAGGCATTTACGTGTAGTAATGCCCTTAATATAAATAGATAGACAGGTAGCCGGTTATGTATGTATGTGTACATGCAGTACGAATTTAATATTGAAACATATATCTGGATAGGTGTCCGCAAAATAAATCACAAAATATTGTTATTCTCTCACATACATATATATACATATATATATAACTGACAGACGCACGTGTGTGTGTGTGCAACTGGTACAGTTTGTGTGAAGAGTTGTTTAGAAAACTTACAGTCGGGTCAGTTTGTTGTAGTTGTTTTATAAGAAGAGGAATCTTCACTGCAGCTACACTGCCTGTACAAGCAATTAACACACGGCTTCTGGTCGCCATCTTCAAATCTTTCACCCTTTCCCTCTCTCTCTTTTTCTCTTAACATTTCTCTCTCTCTCTCTCCTCTCTCTCTCTCTCTATATATATATATATAATATATATATATATATATATATATATATATATATATATATATATATATATATATTGATAAAACGGTAAGATAACAAAAGAAAGAAAGAGACCTCAATATTATGTAAATAGAGGAAATTTATCTATACAATATGTTACATTACTCGGTAGTCAAGAAAAAACTCTGAGTTTCAGATGCCGAAGTGGAAATCCACAACACCATCTCTTCGGTTATCTGGCTATTTGAAAACGTTATGAAAAAATACCGTTAAAAATGACAGAGGGTAATTTCAAGGCCAGGTTCAATAACCACACTTTAGGGCTTTATCTAGCAGTTCTTTAGAGATAGAGGCATAAAAATCAATAAATCATAAAAATGCCTCTATCTCTAAAGAACTGCTAGATAAAGCCCTAATCTTCGCTAGTGACTTCATAGAAATTAGTACCAATGATAAGGATATAATCTTCCATGCTAGAAAGACATTACTTTTCAGTGAGAATGCAAAGTGGGTAAAAAACACCGACACGGAGGGCGCTTTCGATGTGAGCATGGGTTCATATGATGGGGCAGGCATCTGTGATCTAATTGGACTCTTTCTCCTAGATACCTTCAGTAAGACATTCCCTAACGTACATTTCGCCATCTACAAAGATGATGCCCTCGCCTTAACAGCTAATACAAATGGACCAGCACAAGATCGTTTTAGGAAGGATATTATCCAGTTAATGAAACACTTCGGACTTAGTATAACTATAGACACTAACCTGACGGTTGTCAATTTCTTAGACGTTTCCTTAGATCTTAATAATAATATTTATAAGCCTTATAGGAAGCCCAATGATAGACTAAGTTATATTAATGTAGGTTCATGCCATCCCCCTATAGTATTCAAAAATTTAGTTAAAAATATTAGTAAGAGGATTTCTAGCCTCTCATCTAATGAGGACATCTTCAATAGCATTGCCCCAGTTTATAATAAAGCTTTAAAAGATAGTGGTTTTAGCGAAAAAATAAAATATACACCTATCACCAGCCCAACAATAAGGAAAAGGAATAATAGAAATAGGAAGGTCATCTGGTTTACGCCCCCTTACTCACCCGAGGTGGCCTTCAATATAGGTAAATATTTCCTAGCACTGATAGATAGACATTTTCCAGTTAACCATGCTTATAGGAAACTCTTCAATAGACACAATTTAAAAATTAGTTTTAGTTCAACTACCAATTTTAAAAACATAATCAATCATAACATACAAAAAACACAAGAAGAAAACAGCTGTTCATGCAGGAATAAAGAATTGTGCCCGCTAAATGGAGCTTGCATGTCCAAGACCATCATATATGAAGCTACCGTAAACTCTATAACCACTAAAGACACCGTTTCGACGAAGAAATACGTGGGCCTGACAGAGGGTAATTTCAAGGCCAGGTTCAATAACCACACTTTGAGCTTTAGGCACTGGAACAAAAGAAAAGCGACACAATTATCCAATCATATTTGGTCTTTAAGAGATAAAGGTGTCGATTATAACATACAATGGAAGATTTTGGCCAGATGTAAGCCCTATACTAACGGCAGCGGAAGGTGCGGTTTATGCGACATGGAGAGATGGCTTATCTGGAAAAGCAGCTTAGACCCTACATAATGTCTAAATACAAGGACAGCTTTTTGGATCATGCCCACATGTGACTAAATTTCTGTTACGTTTTTGGTCCCCTAAAGAAAACGGATAGAACATGCTTTCTGTGTTATGTCCCAAGAAGATTTTATATATTTTTATATATTTTTATATATTTTTATGTATTTTTATATAATTTTTATGACGAAAAATGCGAGCGATGTATAAGTACGCAGGCAAAGCAGAGTTATAACAGAGTAATTTCCCTTCATTTTTAACGGTATTTTTTCATAACGTTTTCAAATAGCCAGATAACCGAAGAGATGGTGTTGTGGATTTCCACTTCGGCATCTGAAACTCAGAGTTTTATCTTGACTACCGAGTAATGTAACATATTGTATATATATATATATATATATATAATAATTATTATTATTTGAGGGAATATAAATCCAAACTTACAGGGAAAAAAAAACATTCAATTTAGAAATACTAAATCAAATTTCACACAATATAATATATATATAAAATTATATGTTTTTAATATTTTTTTTTTGCAATTTACTTAATCATTGATATTTTATTGTTATTTTAATATTAATATTTCTATTATATATAATTTTCGGATCCTTTCGGTTTGAACGGCAGTTTTTCTAGCGGTGTCATATGAAATTGTCACCCATAATTATAACCTTAGTTTCGATCTATTGCTTTTCAATCTGTTTTAGGGTTAGGATTAGGGGTGGGTGGAGGGTATCTTTTTTTCTTCACAAATGTAAATAAACCCAATCTGTTTCTTAAACGAGGGACATATTCATACGGCACAGAATGTTTTCACCTCAATAGACGTCAATGATTGGTTGAAATTGCAGAAATTGAAGAAAAAAAACAACAAATATCTTACAAGCTATACAATTTTCTCAATAAAGCCAGATGGTGTAATTTAATTGTTCATTTTGAATTGATAAAAGGTGGGTTTTTTCTAATTTTATATATCATCATCATCATCGTTTAGCGTCCGCTTTCCATGCTAGCATAGGTTGGACGGTTCAACTGGGAAGCCAGAAGGCTGCACCAGGCCTGGTCTGATCTGGCAATGTTTCTACGGCTGGATGCCCTTCCTAACGCCAACCACTCCGTGAGTGTAGTAGGTGCTTTTTACTGCCACCGGCACAGGTGCCAGACGAGGCTGGCAAACGGCCATGATTGGATGGTGCTTTTTACGTGCCACTGGTACGGAGGCCAGGTGAGGCTGGCAACGGTCATGATCGGATGGTGCTTTTTACATGCCACCGGCACGGAGAGCAGTTGGGGCAGCGCTGGCAATGGCTACGTTCGGATGGTTCTCTATGTTCCACCAGCAATTGTATCACAGCTACAATTTCCATTTATGTTGATCGATTTTGATTTTGATTTTCACTTGCCTCAACAGGTCTTCACAAGTAGAGTTTTGTGTCCCAAGAAGGAAAGATATGCATAAGTGGACTGGCTAATCCCATGTAGAGGCCACGGGTTATGGTCTCACTTGTCCTGCCGGGTCTTCTCACGCACAGCATACTTCCAAAGGCCTCGGTCTCTAGTCATATATTTATATTGTACACTGACTTTTACTATATATATGTCATATTGCAGATATATATATATGTGCGTGTGTGTGTGTGTGTATGTATATATAATTTATATGTATGTGTGTGTGTATATATATATAATAATTATTATTATTTGAGGGAATATAAATCCAAACTTACAGGGAAAAAAAAACATTCAATTTAGAAATACTAAATCAAATTTCACACAATATAATATATATATAAAATTATATGTTTTTAATATTTTTTTTTTGCAATTTACTTAATCATTGATATTTTATTGTTATTTTAATATTAATATTTCTATTATATATAATTTTCGGATCCTTTCGGTTTGAACGGCAGTTTTTCTAGCGGTGTCATATGAAATTGTCACCCATAATTATAACCTTAGTTTCGATCTATTGCTTTTCAATCTGTTTTAGGGTTAGGATTAGGGGTGGGTGGAGGGTATCTTTTTTTCTTCACAAATGTAAATAAACCCAATCTGTTTCTTAAACGAGGGACATATTCATACGGCACAGAATGTTTTCACCTCAATAGACGTCAATGATTGGTTGAAATTGCAGAAATTGAAGAAAAAAACAACAAATATCTTACAAGCTATACATTTTCTCAATAAAGCCAGATGGTGTAATTTAATTGTTCATTTTGAATTGATAAAAGGTGGGTTTTTTCTAATTTTATATATCATCATCATCATCGTTTAGCGTCCGCTTTCCATGCTAGCATAGGTTGGACGGTTCAACTGGGAAGCCAGAAGGCTGCACCAGGCCTGGTCTGATCTGGCAATGTTTCTACGGCTGGATGCCCTTCCTAACGCCAACCACTCCGTGAGTGTAGTAGGTGCTTTTTACCTGCCACCGGCACAGGTGCCAGACGAGGCTGGCAAACGGCCATGATTGGATGGTGCTTTTTACGTGCCACTGGTACGGAGGCCAGGTGAGGCTGGCAACGGTCATGATCGGATGGTGCTTTTTACATGCCACCGGCACGGAGAGCAGTTGGGGCAGCGCTGGCAATGGCTACGTTCGGATGGTTCTCTTATGTTCCACCAGCAATTGTATCACAGCTACAATTTCCATTTATGTTGATCGATTTTGATTTTGATTTTCACTTGCCTCAACAGGTCTTCACAAGTAGAGTTTTGTGTCCCAAGAAGGAAAGATATGCATAAGTGGACTGGCTAATCCCATGTAGAGGCCACGGGTTATGGTCTCACTTGTCCTGCCGGGTCTTCTCACGCACAGCATACTTCCAAAGGCCTCGGTCTCTAGTCATATATTTATATTGTACACTGACTTTTACTATATATATGTCATATTGCAGATATATATATATGTGCGTGTGTGTGTGTGTATGTATATATAATTTATATGTATGTGTGTGTGTATATATATATATATATATATATATCTTCACTTATCTATTTGTTTACCTTCCTCCTTTTCTCCTCTCTATCTCTCTATCATTTTGTGTAAGTAAAGCTATGGATCCTCCATCGCTTTCCATGAAGACTATTCCATTTGTTAGGCGAACAGAACTTCCTAATGGTTGCATTATCACTGCAATCACTAAAAACGCCACGAGGGCAATGTGCCCTGTCTGCCTGCATCGATAGCAAACGGGCCCCGGCTGCGTACAGTCCCGCGCCATGTGCGGTCCCTGGCATCTAAAACACTGTCCTGAGAACGGCCGCTCTCGTTGCATGGTAAGCTTCTGTACGTCTTTCTCGGGGCGTCGTCCGTCTTTACGCGCCTCCGTTACCGCCATCGCTATCGCCTTCCATCCAGAGTGTCTCGTCAACACGCGAGCCTGAGCCACAAGTTTGCTCAGCGGCATCTTTTTAATCCCAGGCAGTCGTTGTAGGTGAATCCCTACATCGTCGGGGAACCCATTCACAAACGCCAGCTGGGCTGCTCTCTCCAGCCCTTCTCCCGCAAACCCAGCCAGAGTCGCTAACCTTCTAACTTCTGATGCATAGTCATCCACTTGGCCTCCCGTCCACCTGATTGCACCTAGCTTAGCAAAAGCTGTGTATTTGCATTCCGTGTAGGCATCCCATAAGCGTCACTCTATGTTCTCCTCGCTGAGCCGTTCCTCTTCATCCATCTCTAGGTATAGCGTTAAGGCGCTCCCTTCTAAATACAGCGCCATAAGACTCACCACATCACTTATACCTTACAGTCTTGCCACCAGCCTGATTTTGCGAATCCAGGCCACTACATCGCCTTCACCACTAAAAGGTCTGACAACGTTGCTGGCGATCCTAATTTTTGCAGACATCATGGCGACGAATCGTGTTGAAATGTAAATGTTTAAGAACTGCCAAAATAGCTTGTGGTGTGGTGTGCGATTTGAATATAAAGGCACCTACCTTCTCTTCCTCATGACGGAGACCCTCCAGTGGTAACTAGTCCTTCGACACAGCCCCGACCCGAACACTAACGATAGCAGCTGCTAGCCCAAGCCCTTAGTAACGTCCGCACACGTCTTGTCACCTGCACAACCCACGTTGGAAAGGCCCAATTGACCGCTGCCTGCGCACGCCTCACAGCTGCCCCTTCCAGTTGCCCCAGCTTCCAGTCAACGCACCCAGCTACTGACGTCCAGCTGCTGACGTCGTCCCACATCCTTATCCGGAAGACAGCATGACACTGCGTCAGAGATGACTATTTGAATTTACAAGTTTGCAGCTCATGTAACAGACTTGTTACAGTTCCCGCCTCTTTAGATACACTCACATGGGTTGAATTGAAGCTAGCCCGTGGTAGAAAGCATTCCACCTAACTACCACGCCATTAGATCGAACCTGACGTCTCATGATTGTGAAATGAAGTTGTTACCATTGGGCCAAGCCCGAGTCCACATATTTAAATAAACGCACATACATACAAACGTTGCATCGAGCACCTGTTGTTCTAGCACTTTCTAAATGTGGTGCCTAACGTAAAATTAACTCCAAATTTTTTTTTATTAGTGCGGCCTGTCTTATGGTTCGTTTTTCTAAAATAGTCACCTATTCCTGTTCAAGGGTTTTTAAATAGTAGCTAAACCACCCTCAAAATCATACCCTACTGTCTCAAAAAGAACGTACGTTAGTCCTAGATACACGATGCCTTTAAAAAGACGAGATGGTAACAGCTGGAACGCCTTTGACCAATAAGAGTTGATCAGGAATGTTTTATAGATCAACATCATTGATCTATAAAAAGTGAAACACCAGATCACCTCTGATTGGTCAAAGACGTTCCGGCTATGACCATCCCGTCCTTTCAGATGCAGTGTATCTTTTTTTTTTTTGTCTTTTAAAGATTAGAAGGAAATTATCTGAAAGAGCAATCTTTTAGCCCCAAGTCACCCTCCTCCCCGATCGAGTTGACTTCTGAACATAAATATCCCAGCTGTGATCCATCATGTCTTTTTGTTCCAAGCAGGGTGTCACCTCTTTTTTCTTAATAGTGGAATGTGAATGATTTGAGAGAGACTTGGCTGCTATTTCTTAAAGGCACTTTCCTTTACCCTTTAGCATTATACTGTCAAAAGTAATGCTTTGTTAATTGCATTGTTTGGAATTAATCCTGTATTATCTCGTAGCTTTGAGATTTTGATGAGGTGGCTGTTCCGTTTGGGAACGGCATGGTAGGGTTGATGTGAGAGGCCAGATCCGGCCAGTTTGAACATAAAACAGGTGGAATGCTTTGGCTGGTTTAAATGTTAAATGGTTAATCATATTATGTCCCTTAAGGCCCTAAATTAACAGAGATTGATTTAAAGGGGACCCACTCCAGCACTCCACCCCTCAGGTGCCATGTGTAATTGAGGGGACAGGCATTATGAAGGCCCATCAACATTTAAAAAAAAATTATTTTCTGAATTCTTTTCCCTTTTTTCAGTCATTTCTTTTTCTTTTATTCTTTTATTTGTTTCAATCATTTGACTGTGGCCATGCTGGAGCACTGCCTTTAGTCGAAAAAATTGCCCCCAGGAATTATTCTTTGTAAGCCTAGTACTTATTCTATCGTGCTCTTTTGCCGAACTGCTAAGTTACGGGGACATGAACACACCAACATTGGTTGTCAAGCGATGGTAGGGGACAAACACAAACACACATACACACACACATATAGATATAGATATATGATGGGCTTCTTTCAGTTTCCATCGACCAAATCTACTCGAAAGGCTTTGGTTGGCCCAAGGCTATAGTAGAAGACACTTGCCCAAGGTGCCACACAGTTTGACTGAACCCAGAACCATGTGATTGGGAAGGAAGCTACTTGCCACACAACCATTCCAGCACCTGTTTGCTTTCAATGAATATTTTGTCCTTAAATCAAACTTGGGATCTCATTATGTAAAGTAAACTTGTTACCATTTAAATAAATAGAATAATAAAACATAAAATAAATGTTATGAACAGGGAAGGCTGTGTGGTTAGAATGCTTGCTTCTCAACCATGTGGCTACAGGTTCAATCCTGTTGCAAGGCACCTTAAGTACGTATGCACTGTATCTGCTTTGATAAATAATACTTTCACACTGTGCTAAAAATGGTAATTCCTAATTGTTTGAAATTATCCTTCTTTGTCTTAAAAAGTCTCTTAACTATTGCCAATGGATTTCTGTTTTAATTCACTAATTAATGAAAAAATTTCAGTTAGCTAATTAAGATACAGGTGTGTATGTACATTCATAATATTTATACAAACATGCAACAGCATTTATCTGAATATTTTGTTTCAGAGAAACTTCTCTAAGTGGATTTCATGCTTACATGGTGGTTTCAAGTTTGTGTATTTAATTTGAACTTGACCAACTTCTGCACAAACCAGGAAATATTTTGTTAACCGATTTCTATTTTGGAACAGCATTTTTTATGTTGGTTTGGAATATCCAGATTATTCACCCCTGAGGAGACCAAACCACCATGTCTGGTGATCCACTGGCATTCTGAACAAAATCCTGTGTTTTGTAACACAAAAGTTTATCAAAAATGCCTCTGAAGCAAAATATTGCAGCAAGTATTGTTCTAAGTTTGTATACTTCTGTTATAAATGTGTAAACATCTCAATGCTTTAATCAAAGGCTGTTTCAAGTGCATATCATCATCATCATCATCATCATCATTTAGCGTCCGTTTTCCATGCTAGCATGGGTTGGACGGTTCTACTGGGGTCTGTGAAGCCAGAAGGCTTCATCAGGCCCAGTCAAATCTGGCAGTGTTTCTACGGCTGGATGCCCTTCCTAACGCCAACCACTCCATGAGTGTAGTGGGTGCTTTTTACGTGCCACCCGCACTGGTGCCAGAAAGAGCTGGCAAACGGCCACGAACGGATGGTGCTTTTTATGTGCCACCGGCACGAGGGCCAGGTGAGGCTGGCAACGGACACGAAACGGGGCGGTGCTGGCAACGGTCGCGAAACGGAAAGTTCTCTTACATGCCACCGGCACTGGTAACACATCTGCAATTTCCATTGATCGATTTCGATTCTGATCCTCACTTGCCTCAATGGGTCTTCACAAGCAGAGTTTCGACATGCCACCGGCACTGGTAGCACATCCGCAATTTCCATTGATCGATTTCGATTCTGATCCTCACTTGCCTCAACACGTCTTCACAAGTAGAGTTTTGTGTCCCAAGAAGGGAAGGTATGCATACGTAGGCTGGCTCCATCCCATGTAGAAGGCCACGGGTTGTGGACTCACTTGTCCTGCCGGGTCTTCTCGCGCACAGCACACTTCCAGAGGTCTCGGTCTCTAGTCATTTCCTCAGTGAGACCTAAAGTTCGAAGGTCGTGCTTCACCACCTCGTCCCAGGTTTTCCTGGGTCTGCCTCTTCCACAGGTTCCCTCAACCGCTAGGGTGTGGCACTTTTTCACACAACTATCTTCATCCATTCTCGCCACATGACCATACCAGCGCAAACGTCTCTCTTGCACACCACAACTGATGCTTCTTAGGTCCAGCTTTTCTCTCAAGGTACTTACACTCTGCCGAGTGTGAGTACCGGCATTACACTCACACTCGGCAGAGTGTAAGTACCTTGATCAATTTAAAATAATTAAGAAATTGTTGGTGTACACCATTCAATCCATTTCCCCTGAAGTTGATGTACAAAGGAAGAACTAATTTCTAAGAATCACTTTTGACCTAAATAAATAAATGAAAGCAACTGACTTCCTCCAACAAGTATTCCCACTCAAGGTGCTCGCTGCCAGAAGTCCACCTTCTGGCATCAAAGCAACCAAAGTCTCATTAATAGTGATTCAAGTGTTCACAATTGAGAGTAACGGACTCTCAGAATTTGTAGGGCATCAGACAAAAGTGCCTTGCTGTTTATTTCTGAGTTCAAACCTGACAATAGTAAAACAGTTCTATATTTAAGAGATGAGGAATTATGTACATTATTTACATATGACGTAGTGGTTAAAAGCGCGGGCTACTAACCCCAAGATTCCCAGTTCAATTCCAGGCAGTGACCTGAATAATAATAATATTGAAAAATACCTTAGGAATGAGAACCCAGGTTCGAAATTTCCCTAAGACACCTAATGAAGGCTGGAGGGTATATCAGCTGAAACGTTGTGTTAACAACAAACAAGATGAGGACAAATATCCGTCAAATGTAAATAATGTAAATAATTGCAATGGTAAACTTCACTATTCATTTTGTATTTTTTTTTTGG
>NW_021832421.1:0-35000 GCF_006345805.1 Octopus sinensis | reverse complement strand
TTCTTGGTGTAGCACCATTGAATTGCATCAGGTTCTGCTATTTGTTTGACACTGTTAGGGGCAATCATAACCAAGAGTGGTTGTCTAGATGGCTGAGGACAAACACCCTCCATAGGACCAGTATAGTTTCCCGATCCTTTGTTCTGAAAGTTCTCAGAATCCATCAAGCCATTCACCAGCACTTTCTTAGGGTTATGTACATGAAACAAAGCATGGTTGCTCAAAGCAATCCTCAGGTCATACTCTGAGTTTACCTCTGGGATTGCCTTTCTTTCTGGTCCAAAACATCTTTGTTGTACTGAGTTGGCACAAGTTGGCTGAGAGCAGAGGGCTTGGAATTTTCCTGCATTAAACTACATATTGTTTTCTTCTGCCAATTTATATATGAGAGATCCAGACATTTCAGTAGAAGATTAGCTTCAAGAGTATTCTTGACTGTCTGTGCTACTTTCGTGTTGTCAGCATAACTAGTAAGATTGGCTGCCTGTTTAGCACAAACAGCAGTGACCCTAAGACAGTTCCCTGAAGCACTCCACTTACTATCTTGCTATTAATGTCTTCTTTGAGAAGGCTCCATTGGCTGCCATAGCCTGGCTTCTGTCTTTTAAGAAGTCATCTAACCACTCTCCCAATTTCTCAGCTATACTGGGTCATCATAGCTGGTGATATATCATTCCATGACCAATCTTTATCAAAGGTCATTGCAAAATTGAGATGGATCGTACCCATATTTGAGTGATTCATAAGTTGTTTCCACACCCAGTCATAGTGCTGTAGAAGCTGTGTAAAGCAGCTTCTTCCTGAGCAGAAGCCATGCTGGGTGTCAGAGCAAATCATTCTCTTCTAGGAATGTAATCAGCTTCCCCACAACAATTCATTTCATGATTTTCCTGACATGTGAGGTTAGAGAGACAGGCTTGTAATTGTTAACGTCAGCCCTGTTTCTTCCTTTATGGATGGGACATATTATGTCCTTTTTTGATGTTTTGGGAACCCTACCACTTGCAGTGAAGCTTTGGAAGAGGAGGATCAGCAGTGGTCTTGCTCAGAGCTATTTGCATTTTTTAAGGAGAATAATTGGGAACCCTTCAGTGCCAGAGTCTGTTACCTTTAGTTTGATGTAACCAATAGTTGCTATCTCTTCATGTAGAGCTGTGGAATAACACACACACACACACACATGCACGCACACACACACATACACACACACACACACACACACACATGTATGTATGCATATACAAAGGGGTGCTGTAAAGTTCCTAGCTTTAAGGGTATTGCAAAAGGCCTGGTTGGGGGCCCAACCTTCCAAGTTCATTTACAGGGTTTAGAAAAACTGAAGGACCACTGCAATAAGTGTGTGAATCTGAGAGGGGGAATATGTTGGATAAAAGTCATAATTAACTCTGTGTGTGTTTGTGTGTACCCTTGTCTGGACATTATGAGATGGTTGTAAATGATGATGATGATGATGATCATCATCATCATCATACAACTGATATTGTTTGTTTTGCATGGAAAACATGTTCGTGGGGAAATATTAGCTTGCTTGGAAACAGGTGAGGGTTGGCAATTGGAAAGGCAGCCAACCGTAGAAAATCTGCGTTAACCAATTGTCTCTGATGCGTGCAACCATGGAAAAGTCAATGTTAAATAATTAGACACACACACACACACACACACACACACACACACACATACACACACACACATTCATACACACACATTCACACACACACTCACACACACTCTCTCTCTCCCACCTTCACAAACACACCCACACCTATACACACACATACACACATACTCACCCACACACATCTGTCATATGACAGATAACTTTTGAACTTTTCATAGTGAAATTCTCACATGGAATTCTCAGGCATTTCTAAACACCATCTTGTAAGAAAATCATGATTTCTCTAAGAAAGCAACATTTTTGGAAGAGATTAAAAATGTCTTTCTTTATGCAGTAGAAGCTTCCTGTCATTGCAGGCAAATGTGGCAAACTTCCTCTCGTTTCTTCATTTCTATTTTAATCTCTTGCAGGATTCAACTGAATTTCATTCTTTATTTCAATGTCCGGTAGAAATCATCGCGGACCTCAATTTGATTGTTCCTTTCCTGTAAACTCATTTGAAGTTCCTGACCCTTGACCTTAATTTGATAACCTCTGAATCTTGGCCATTTGTTTCTTGGGTTGTGACACTGTGTCCTCAATTTGGTGGTCCTGACCCAGTGTCAATAAGTGTTGACACTGTAATCTGGACACTCTAGGTAGAGAGTACCATATGTCCAAACTGTCAAACTCCCCGCCCCCACGCCCCTTCACCATACAGTTCATCACTGCCAGAGATATAGAGATGTAGTGTGGCTGTCTCTGGATGGAGAAAGGGTATAACTGCAAAGGCAGATTTAGGGGACATCATTTAGTCATTGTTTGGCCCTATGTCTGCTAATGAGGGGACAACACAACAACCAAAACAACAGTATTACTGACACCACCACCACCATCACAACTATCGCTACACATTCATTAAATGCCACACACACAATCAATCCATGTTATATATGCAGACACAAACACACACGTACATTACATCCACCTCTATATACAGATACACAGATATTACACTGACATACAGGCACATCCAGATATATATATATATATATATATATATAGATAGATAGATAGATAGATAGATAGATAGATAGAGGGAGAGATAGATAGATAGGTATGTAGGTAGTTAGGTGGGTGAGTGGCTTCGTGGGTGGGTGTATGGATGGATGGATGGATAGATAGATAAGCAAACAGACAGACAGACAGGTGTGTATATATATCATCATCGTTTAGCGTCCGCTTTCCATGCTAGCATGGGTTGGACGGTTCAACTGGGGTCTGGGAAGCCAGAAGGCTGCACCAGGCCCAGTTTGATCTGGCAATGTTTCTACGGCTGAATGCCCTTCCTAACGCCAACCACTCCGTGAGTGTAGTGGATGCTTTCTACGTGCCACCAGCACAGGTGCCAGACGAGGCTGGCAGACAGCCACGATCGGATGGTGCTTTTTACGTGCCACCGGCACGGAGGCCAGTCGGGGCGGCGCTGGCAATGGCCACGTTCGGATGGTTCTCTTATGTGGCACCGGCTTTGGTATCACAGCTACAATTTCCATTTATGTTGATCGATTTTGATTTTGATTTTGATTTTCACTTGTCTCAACAGGTCTTCACAAGTAGAGTTTTGTGTCCCAAGAAGGAAAGATATGCATAAGTGGACTGGCTACATCCCATGTAGAGGCCACGGGTTATGGTCTCACTTGTCCTAACGGGTCTTCTCACGCACAGCATACTTCCAAAGGTCTTGGTCTCTAGTCATTTCCTTGGTGAGACCTAAAGTTCGAAGGTCGTGCTTCACCACCTCATCCCAGGTTTACCTGGGTCTACCTCTTCCACAGGTTCCCTCAACTGCTAGGGTGTGGCACTTTTTCATACAACTATCTTCATCCATTCTCGCCACATGACCATCCCAGCGCAAACGTCTCTCTTGCATACCACAACTGATGCTTCTTAGGTCCAACTTTTCTCTCAAGGTACTTACACTCTGTCGAGTATGAACACTAACATTACACATCCACCGGAGCATACTGGCTTCATTTCTTGCGAGCTTACGCATATCCTCAGCAGTCACAGCCCATGTTTCACTGCCATGTAGCATGGCTGTTCATACACATGCGTCATACAGTCTGCCTTTTACTCTGAGCGAGAGGCCTTTTGTCACTAGCAGAGGTAAGAGCTCTCTGAACTTTGCCCAGGCTATTCTTACTCTAGCATTTACACTTTCAACACACCCGCCCCCGCTACTAATTTGTCTTGTGAGCTGCTTGGTTACCCTGCCAGTGCTGCTGCCATGTTAAAGGCATCCAGTCCACACTGTAACGTGGTTGGCATTTGGAAGGGCATCCAGCGGTAAAAATCCTGCCAAAACTAACCTCACCTGTACTGGTGCCATGTAAAAAGCACTGAGTCTACTCTGCAGAGTGGTTGGTGTTAGGAAGGGCATCCAGCTGCAAAACCCTGCCAAAACAGACACAGTGGCCTGGGGTAGATTTTCTACCTGGTTGGTTCCTGTCAACCATCCTACCCATGTATGCATGGAAGATGGACGTTAAACGATGATGATGATGATGATAGTGACATATACACATAGCCATTATGTAGACATGCACATACATGCAGAATACACCAACATTGCATATACAAACACTACATACACACACATAAACACTTTGAGGAACAACAGCAGAATACATTTACATTACTACTACTACCTTACCACTACCACCACCACTACTACTACTACTACTACTACTACCACCACCACCTTACCACCACCACCACCATCACAACAACTACTACTACTACTACTGTTGCTGCTGCTACTACTACTACTACTACTACTACTACTACTGTTGCTACTACTACTACTACTACTACTACTACTACTGCCACCATACACATTTTATGCTAAACCAAACCAATGATGGTGTGAGGTGGTGGTGGGGTGTCTTGTGACCATCCACACAAATAATGCTAAAAGAGGAAACCAACACCCTTTTATCGTCTGTTGTTTATGATCAAAAGTGTTCCGGCCATGGCTGCCCCTGCTTTCTGTGTAGCAAGGACTGCATTGACCATTGCAATGGCGGTGGTGCTGGAGGTTAGATTTGCGGTGACGATGATGGAGGCGGGGACAGTGGTCATGATGGTGGTGGTGGTGTTTTTTAACCCCAGGCCAAACCTGGTTGAGCAGACCGACGGCTAAAGGCGTTTCAGCCGTGACCATACCCGCTTTTAACTACTACTACCACCACCACCACCACCAGCACTACTACTACAACAAAGTTTCGGTCATGTGACCTCTCTTACGAAATTTTTTTTATATTGTGTTTATCCTGGCCGCTTCGCCCTTTCTACAACCACCACCACCTCCACCATTAAAGTTTCAGAGAGAAATCCCTAAAACGATGGGATTGGCATGGTTGGATTGTCTGATCAATCAAAATTGACCTGGGATTTAAAAAATAGCCAACAATATGTGCAGCACATGCAGATATGCACGGCACACACACACATACATTGTACAACACACAAACACATACACAGCATATGGATACACATATATACACAATGCGGACGCAAACACACACACACACGAAGGCAAACACACAGACACCAACATACAATTCCGCACACGCACACCCATGCACAAACGCGCGCACACATACACACAGCATGTACATTCGCATACACACACGGACGTATACACATGTCCACACATATACACACAATGTCACATGAGACAATGAAGGATCCTCTCCGAAGTCGTTCGACATGCTAGAAATAACACCCAAATCTCCCTCAAATCACATCCAGCTATCTGAATAAAAAGACTCATTAAATAAAGTAATCCAAGAATGCTCCCCACCACCACCACCACCACCAAAAGAAGACTGTATGGTCATAGTTGGAACGCCTGTCATCTTAGATTTGCAAGATCAGGGCTGGCCTGGGGCTAAACATCATCAACAACACCGCGCCACCGTCACCACCTCCACCACTTCCACTACCGCCATTTACAAGCGTCACCACCATCATCAGCAAACTCGATTAACGCCGCCACCACCACAAACATTGCCACCTCCGCCATCACCATCAACCCCTTCACTATCACTGCCACCGTAACTCATTTCAACTCCACCACCGACAACAACAACACCCCTACTACCACCATCACTTTTACTATTACCACCAACACCACCACTTCCACCTCCGTCACCTCCACCAACATCACATCACCAACACCACCGCCACCCTTCTCTACCGACGTCATCCCCACCACCACCATTGCCGGTGTCACTTCTACTAACATCTCTACCGTCGCCGCCATCGCCTCTACTAAAGCTATCACCGCCACCGTCACCACCATCAGTCTACTACATACCGTCTACTTCCACTCCCACCACCACACAGCTGCTACTGCTGCTACTCAACCTACTAAAACAACAACAACAACAACAGCAACAATCAGCTTGCTTGCTGGCAAGGCAGGTTTTGGCAGAGTTGGAAGCTGCCGACAACGTTACGACGAAAAGGCAATCATATATACACACACTCCCATATATACATACATGTTATACAGACATATACACTTGTAGACGCTTGTAGGAACACATGCATATATGTATATAGATATATATTTATACACGCAGACAGTTTAGACATATATATATATGTATATATAACACTTTTTAAATTCTATAATAGAAGGCTGGCCGTGAAGGGGGTGTTGTAAAGTCGGTTAATGTATATATATAGCAAATGTTGCACTGATTGCTACACACATATACATACATATACAACACACACATACTTACAAGCACACACACACACACATACATTGTACAACACACAAACACATACACAGCATATGGATACACATATATACACAATGCGGACGCAAACACACACACACACGAAGGCAAACACACAGACACCAACATACAATTCCGCACACGCACACCCATGCACAAACGCGCGCACACATACACACAGCATGTACATTCGCATACACACACGGACGTATACACATGTCCACACATATACACACAATGTCACATGAGACAATGAAGGATCCTCTCCGAAGTCGTTCGACATGCTAGAAATAACACCCAAATCTCCCTCAAATCACATCCAGCTATCTGAATAAAAAGACTCATTAAATAAAGTAATCCAAGAATGCTCCCCACCACCACCACCACCACCAAAAGAAGACTGTATGGTCATAGTTGGAACGCCTGTCATCTTAGATTTGCAAGATCAGGGCTGGCCTGGGGCTAAACATCATCAACAACACCGCGCCACCGTCACCACCTCCACCACTTCCACTACCGCCATTTACAAGCGTCACCACCATCATCAGCAAACTCGATTAACGCCGCCACCACCACAAACATTGCCACCTCCGCCATCACCATCAACCCCTTCACTATCACTGCCACCGTAACTCATTTCAACTCCACCACCGACAACAACAACACCCCTACTACCACCATCACTTTTACTATTACCACCAACACCACCACTTCCACCTCCGTCACCTCCACCAACATCACATCACCAACACCACCGCCACCCTTCTCTACCGACGTCATCCCCACCACCACCATTGCCGGTGTCACTTCTACTAACATCTCTACCGTCGCCGCCATCGCCTCTACTAAAGCTATCACCGCCACCGTCACCACCATCAGTCTACTACATACCGTCTACTTCCACTCCCACCACCACACAGCTGCTACTGCTGCTACTCAACCTACTAAAACAACAACAACAACAGCAACAATCAGCTTGCTTGCTGGCAAGGCAGGTTTTGGCAGAGTTGGAAGCTGCCGACAACGTTACGACGAAAAGGCAATCATATATACACACACTCCCATATATACATACATGTTATACAGACATATACACTTGTAGACGCTTGTAGGAACACATGCATATATGTATATAGATATATATTTATACACGCAGACAGTTTAGACATATATATATATGTATATATAACACTTTTTAAATTCTATAATAGAAGGCTGGCCGTGAAGGGGGTGTTGTAAAGTCGGTTAATGTATATATATAGCAAATGTTGCACTGATTGCTACACACATATACATACATATACAACACACACATACTTACAAGCACCACACACACACATAAATATATACATATGCATACACAGTTATATTTTGTACAGAGTAACTAATATATATATATATATATATATATATATTATATATATATATATATATATATATACTCACACATATACACATACTAATATTTGTACACATATTTTAACACTAAACAGTCCCGTACACACATATCTATATAGATACACTAAAACGCTACAAGTCTGTCGTCTACCCCACCCAGCGTAACCCTGACCCACAGACACAACGCTAAAAGAGGGGCTGTTTTAAAGAAGCAGCCCTGTTTGGTGTGAAAAGTTGCTGGAACCAATCTAAGGGCTTCCCCCTTCAGTTCCTTGCTATACTCTCCACTGAAGAGGGAGTGTATACACACCATCTGTGTGTGTGTATATATAAATATATATATATAAGCTGACTAGAAGATTATTTAAAGACAAAACATGAGCAACCAAGGTGCTTCAAACTCTGCAATCAAAGGGATCCGGGTTTACAAAGTTGTCATTCTGGGCGATGGTGGAGTCGGAAAAAGTGGTAAGTCTTAACTTTATTTCCTTTACAATAATATGTGTGTGTGTGTGTGCTCGTGTATGTTCATTTCATATATATATATATATATATATATATATGATTTATATGATGATTTAGAGCGATGTATATGACATGCATTGTTTTATATAGAGATAGATATGCTTAATATATTTGTGTGTGTATTTAAAATATGTGATATTATGTATGTGTATATAAACTACAAAATATAATAGCAAGAGTGTGCATATATAATGCATAATATAACTGCGTGTATATGTGCATATATAGAGTGCATATGATTCTGTGCGCGTGTATAATACGTAATTATGTGTATGTATAATGCATTATATAATTGTGTGTGTATAATGCTTAATGTAATCGCGTTTATATTTGCTGCATAATATAATATTGTTGTATATATACCGCATAATAATTGTGTATAAAATACTGCATAATGTATGTAATTGATATATATATATATATATATATGTGTGTGTGTGTGTTATGCAATATATGTATTGTGCATATATGCAATGTATGTTATGCAATATAATGCATGCATATAATTTGTTATGCATGCAATATAATGCGCAATATATATATCTTTGTAATGCATAATGAATGTGTGTATAATGCATATATATATATATATATATATATAGCAAATGTATGTCTATATCATGTGTTCGGTTGCATACATTAGAGGTACGTACGTGTGTGTGTGCTTAAATGCATTATATATATATATATATATATATATATATATACACACACACACACACACACACACACACATTCGCTAGTATGTGTTCAAAGGCATTAAACATACATATAGTTATTTATAAGTTGAGGGGGGGGGGTTAAATTGTACATACGTGTTGGCATTTATATAACTTAAATATACATGTGGATAGATGTGTCTGTGTAGACTTACATGTATGGGTGTGTATATATATTTGTGTATATATAAATATTACAATCACGTGTGTGTATGTGTGTACGTTATATGTGTGTAAATCTATGTTTAGATATATTGTGTAATTGGATGGATTTTCAACATGTGAGTTGCTGTGTCTGTATGTATGTGTGTATATACTCGTGCATGTACACGTATATGGTTGTCTGTATATGTGTGTGTCTGTATATATATGTATATATTTTCTATATATGTACGTGTGTGTGTTCAAAATCTATTTGTTTAAAAGCTTCATATGTGTGTGTGTGTGTGTGTGTGGCTCAGTATGTTGAAATATGCTGTTCACGTATAAATTTGTATGTGTATGTATTATGTATCTGTTGTGTATGTGTATTATGTATATGTATGACTACAGTATGTGTCTGAAAACCATATGCATGTGTGTATATATATACGCGTGTGTAATACGTTATCTATATGTACACTATGTGTGTTGAAGGAATGTAACTTTATTCTATACATTGTTATACGTTCAGAGATTACGGATGTTTTTTTTGTGTATGTATATATGTATAGCATGTGTGTATATAGTTAAGTGAAATAAATATATTACATGTACCTTATGTGTGTGTAGATTTAAATGGCATATTGTGAAAATAGCAACGTAATCTGTTGCACTCATATATACATACATCCTTGCGTAGGTTTATATATAGAACTTGAAAACCTATGTGGGTGTATATATAAGATAAATAGTCTATGTATAGGAATATATGTAAACAGCTTGTGAATGATGTATGTACACACACACACACACACACTTAAAATCATTCTTCCGTGCTGGCACGAGTTGGACGGTCCGATAAACTAGAGAACTGTATTCACTTCCAATGTCTACTTTGGCATGCAGCTTGTTGACGTGTCGTGCACACTTCAGTATATATATATATATATATATATATATATATATATATATATATATATATATATATAATATAAAAGAGGTTCAGGCCAGCAGTGTTTTGGATCTGAGGATACGCCGTAAGGCTAAACCCCTTATGAGCGAGAAACCCAGGGTAACCCCATAAACCGGCCTACCCTATTATATATATTATGTATGTATGTAGAGAGAGAGAGAGAGAATGACCAAGTTTTATGCATATATAATTATAGAGCCACATATAATGTCGAGGTATGTGGATGTGCACAGGACTCCTCTTCATACTGAGTATATATCTCAGAATAGGCCAGCGTTTTATACACACGTATACAGCTCCCTGACAGTGAGTTTATATGGACAACACAGGGGATCTTATCTTCCTCTTGTTGTCTGTCTGTCTGTATGCATGTATGTATATAATGAATGTATGTCGGTAGATAGATAGATCGATCGTTTTGACGTCTGCATTTCCGTGCATGTATGGGTTGGACAGAATTCATTGATGCAGATTTTTCTCTAGCTGGATGTCTTTCCTGTTGCCAACCCTCACCTGTTCACAAGCAAAAAAAATATTTCTCCAGGACTCTGCATGTTTCCATAGAACATTGGAAATGAATAACACCTTGTGTACGACGGTGACGCTCGTTTACAAGTATCGCACACACGACAGTCTACTGGTCTGGGCTATTGTACAAGACACTATTTGTCTAAAGTGCCACACAGTGGGACTGAACCTAAAGCATGTGAATCTTAAATGCACAGTCATGCTTGTATACTTTTGGTTTGTGCCTGTATAATAATAATGAAATTATTGTATACAGTGCTCAGGTGCACCACATCATCATCATCATCTCATTTTGCTTCGTTTTCCATCCTGGCACGGGTTGGATGAGCTGCCATAGTCAGTCAGTCCATATTTGGTAGTGTTGCTGGTCTTCTTAGGTCAAAGGAGTGCATCTCATTTGTATGATTTGTTCTGGTTTGATTTCTGTGGTTTAATGTCCTTCCTAATGCTAACCCCTACATATAGTGAACTGGGGGGCTATTTTTCACAGCACCACCACTAGAGAGGTGTCATGTCCTCAGCGCACCTAAAAAGACCTCTTGACTCGGTATTTCTCCTCCCTACATACATACATACATACATATGTGTGTGTGTCTGTATACACACACACACACACATACACATATATATATATATGTGTGTGTGTGTGTGTGTGTGTGTGTGTGTGTGTGTCTGTACACACACACACACACACACACACACGTGAGGGCCAAGCTATATCCATAGGTATGATTCGCACTCTATAACACTGAGTTGTGTGGAGCAGCATGTTTCATCTCCATGTATTGTCCTGCTACATCAAGAGAGAGGCCGATGATGTCGTTCAAGCTACTAAAGATACTAATGGAATCTCCCTCAAGCTTCACACTACCAAATTAAATAAGGTCACATTTGATGATGTACTCCAAAGGATACTTTTCCTTGAAAAAACGATGGAATGGTCATGGTTGGATTATATTTTGATCCGGAGTCTGCTCCCTCGGGGACAATAAAAGGGTTATCAGTCATAGGAGTTTCAAGTAGAATGTTTGTCAGTATTTGTTCTGGTGTTCTAAGTTCACATTCCATCAAAGACAACTTACCATTTCGTTCTCTCAGGGGGGTCAATAAAAAGTACCAATCAAGGCCAGGAGATCTCTGAGCTGAATACCTTATGGTATTTTTTATGAGTTCAAATCCCACCATAGCTTATTTGTGTGGCAAGACTTAATCCCTCACCTACTTTAATACCACCACTTGGCCCCTGAGACACCTTAAGTGGACACCAAACATTCAGACCAGGACTCTGGTTTGTTGTCACCTTCTGCCTTTCTTCCGACCCGTCTTTGGTAACCTGTAAGGGACGATGGACATTGCCTTCGTTTCTAATTAAAAGATCGTTAATAAAAAATAACTAACATGGCAATGCTCCAGCAAGGCCATAGCGTTTGAGTAAACAACAGCAGCCATGTGCTCCCTGTAAAGGGGACCAAGTTAGTCAGGTACTGTCCCTTTCTCTTCAGCCTGTGCTATTCTGTTGGCAAGAGGTGAATTAAGAACTGAAAATGGTGAAACGGTTGTCAATTTTACAGTGCTACCACTGCTTACAGGAATTCGCTATAAATACTGTGTTTTGTGTTCATGTAGTGTGTGTGTGTGTGTATATATATATATATATATGTTTAAAGATTCTCTTTACGTTTTTTTCTCCTTTAATCAAACAGGATAAGTATTTTTTATAAGTGTTTTTTTATATTTGTTACATCCAGTGATTTTTAGAAAATATTACCAGTTTCAATGTGTTTCCTTCAAAGTCGTATAAGTGCGTGTATACACACACCCTTCTGTCATGGGAATTTATAAACTTTTGAGAAAACTTGAAGGAATTCACTTTTGTGGAACGGAATTGGTTCTTGAAATCCAGAGAAAGCTATAAATAATATGTAAATATTGGGTTGAAAAACTGTTTCGGATAGAAAAGGTCAAAGGTTGTTTGATGTACGTACGAGGGACGTGGGACTACAAACGCACACACACACACACCTAACAATCAGATCCTCCGTCGTTTTTGACAATGAATGTGTGTCTGTGTGTTTGTTTGCCTATCTTGTCTGTCTGTCCAAACAGATGTCTCCGCTGTTTTGTTTTCTAATTTCTTCACTCGCTCCTCTCTCTCTCTCTCTCCCTTCCTCTCTCTCTCTCTCCCTTCCTCTCCCTCTCTCTCTCCCTTCCTCTCCCTCCCTCTCCCTTCCTCTCTCATACTCGACCTCCTTACTCTCCTCTCTCTGCTCCATATTTTCCACTGTTTCTGCATCCTCCCAGCATCCTCACTGTCATTCGTCTCTCCACCACCATCTCTGTATGTGTCTCTCTCTCCCTCTCTCTCTCTCTCCATCACCCCATCACGCCTCTCCCCTTGCTCCTCCAGCATCCGATGATGTGCAGTAACAAACCACTGAGCTTGCATCATCAGGTATGCAGCTACCTTTTATTGACTTGCATTATCAAATGTGCAACAACTAACATCATGTGTGCATCTAAGTTACGTTGAACTTGTATCATCATCAAATATGCAGCTGACTTTCCCTCGTCTTGCTTGATCAGTTTTGCAGCTGTCTTGCACAGTCTCTCGTCAGATGTGCACCACCTCGTTTCTATTGATCTTGCATCATCGGGTGTGCAGCTAACTTGCACGATCTTGCATTATCAGATGTGCACCTACCTTCTGCTAAACTAGCACACTCAAGTTGTGCACTGTTTATATGCAAGAGTTGCATCTTTACTTAGATATGCAACACTTGGGTGTGCAGTTACTATGCACTGCACAGCTGTGTTGATTAACTTGCAGCAATCTGGTGCATATTTTCACATTGCGGTTAAGTGTGCACCCAAATGCAAGAACAGCATTTACATGCACACTTGTGTGTATCCCTAACTTCATGGTTGTTTAGCTCTGCATCAAACATAATTGACCAAACTTGCTGAAACTGAAAGCATTCCAACCATGACCATCTTGACATTTTAGGAGTATAAACATAGGAATACATTATTTAGTGTATTTTTTTTTTTGCTTAACCCTTTAGCTCAACCCCTTTTCACCTATGGTCCCGTTTTGATTCCTATTTTATTCAAATGGACCCCTCATAGCCATTCAGTGTTTCAAAAATTCCTATCATATTTTTAAAGGAATTGTATAAAAGAAGTAAAAATATTTCATGTATTGTAAAATTATAACCGGTTGCAGATAAGTTTTAACAAAATCTTATGTGGACCCCCCACCACCACCACC
Organism: Octopus sinensis; assembly: GCF_006345805.1. Taxonomy (NCBI): domain Eukaryota; kingdom Metazoa; phylum Mollusca; class Cephalopoda; order Octopoda; family Octopodidae; genus Octopus; species Octopus sinensis. The sequence goes on along the minus strand of NW_021832421.1, from coordinate 21,016 downwards.
ACCATCAAGGCTCATATGGGCCCTGGTTGAGAATCCCTGTTTTGGCAGTCACAGATTATTCTGGTCACAGTGTTTTGAATTAATCCTGCACTTATCTTCTCATTGCTTTGAGATTTTGATGATGTGATTGTTTATTTTGAAAAGTTGTATGAGGAGATGGTAAAGGGTTAAGGTGGTGCAATATGGTTTGAGGGAGTTTTGGCCGCTGTTTCTAGCAGATCAAGTGAACACTTACAGCCACCCTTATCATTTGCAATGCCTTAGAGTCAGTGCTGATGATATCAGTGGTAGTGATGGTGCTTCTGTTTAGCCCTAGGTTCACCTGAATGAACATTGCATAATTAGGACAATGTGTCCCTAATTTTTAGAGACAACAGTGTTGTTTGAGGGAGATTTGGTTGCTATGTTTAGTGAGTCAATAGTGTAGTATATTGATGGTGGTGGAGTTGATTACATAATTTATTCTTTTACTGTTTCTTCAGGGAGGGAGGGCAGCAACCCTTTATTTTTTTAAAAGGACTCTAATACTGGTGTGAGTGTGGCAGGGAGGAAGCTCCCCTCAAACCAAAAACCTGACCTAAATGCTTACAACAGAATGGACTAAAGGCATCGAGCGACAGATTAAATCAGGGGTCAGAAGACCCCTTTTATCATTGATTCCTTAATGAAATCATTGATGATTTATTAGTCCCCCATCCTTTTAATTTCTTGGGGTTTCTCTGAAATGTCTCTGGAGTAATTTTACTCAACAGGATGTGAAGCAAGAGATCAAGGGATCTCTTGAGATTGAACTGCTACCTCTTTGCATTGGAAGGTCACAACTACAGATTTACAAACCTGTGGTTAGAATGTCACAGGAAAGAATCACAAGATGGATTCTTCAAGTCAAAGTAACCAGATCAAGAGATCAAGAGGTGGACCAGAAAGGAAACGACTGGATAATAATAATAGTTTCAGTTGGGAAGCCAACCAGAAAGTCTAATAATGGTTACTTGTGATGGGGTGGGGTGGGGGGATGAAGCTGCAGAAAAGGTGTCTAAGAACCCTGCCCCCATGACCCACTCAGAAATAGTGGGCAGGGAAGCTGGACTGGTTGATGGTTGGGTAATAAAAACTTTTTTGGATTTTCAAACAAATTTTTTTGTCCTTTTTTTATCATCACTACTTCTTAATAAGAAATATTTAAAGAGATTTAATGCAAATACTCAACGAAATTGATAAAGAACAGGTCTACTCAATCATTTCAGAGGCTTTATCATCCTGATGGCAGACCCCTGCCTGCCGATATTACTACTGACCACATTTAATTAAATCTACATCACCTGTTTTGCACATTGTCTGCTAATGTGCATTCATCTAACAATCATCTGCAAGCACTGATTGGATCCACACCTCGTTACCATTCATATATATATTCTTACCTGTTTCAGTCATTTGACTGTGGCCATGCTGGAGCACCACCTTTAGTCAAACAAATCAATCCCAGGACATATTCTTTGTAAGCTTAGTACCTACTCTATCGGTCTCTTTTGCTGAACCACTATGTTACAGGGATGTAAATACACCAATATGGGTTGTCAAGCAATGTTGGAGGAACAAACTCTGACACACAAACATACACATACATATATATATACATAAATATGACAGGCTTCTTTCAGTTTCCATCTATCAAATCCACTCAAGGCTTTGGTTAGCCCAAGGCTATAGTAGAAGACACTTACCCAAGGTTCCTCACAGCAGGACTGAACCTGGAACCATGTGGTTGGGAAGAAAGCTACTTACCACACAGCCACACCCTAACCCTAACACACACATGGTGGTACCCCATCATCACCATAGCTTATTGTCTTAAACCAATATAATTGTGTGTATCCATGTAGATGTACAAACAGGACAATGATGTGCTCCATCCATGAAGTAGGATGGATTCACCCAGTCACCTCTTGCTACATGTGACCTTTTCAGGTGACAAAAACCTGTCCCTTCTGCATGCATGCAGGCATGGGTTGGGCCGTAGGGGTTAATGAGTTCACTTTGCAATGATTTAGTTTCAAGTTCAAAACCATTGCGTGGCACCTCAAATATCTTCCACCATGACCTTAGCCTCACCAAAGCCGAGCTTATGACCAAAACTTTGTAACTGACGCTTCATAGATGGAGACTGTGTGGAAGCCCTTTGAAAGGTCTCTTCCTGCTCTTGGCTGGTAAACTTAATCTAGTTTGATAACACCGTTACCTGGCCCTTGGGTTTGTTTAATAGAGTTTACTCTATTACAAGCATTCAGGTCAGGTCTCTTGTCTGACAATGAGCTGCTTCCTTCAGTCAGAGGCCCTGAGGCCCAGAAAGGGTTCACAGGCATTGCTATTTCTCCTGTCACTAAGGTATTAAAAATAGAAAGTACTACTTGAGTGAGGCACAGTCCACCTAGCCGTAAATAGGTACTGCTGTGAGGCGCAGTCTATCTAGCTGTGAGTAGGTACCTCAGTGAGATATGGTTCACTCAGTTGTATGTAGGTACCACAGTTATGTGCAGTCGAGTGAGGTCACTGTGCAGCTTGCACCAGTGACATGTATAGATAGGTTGGTAAGCTTCATCCTCTCTATGAGTGTGTGTGTGTCTTGGGAGGGTCATCATGCCAGTCATAAGCACACTTTATTATTTGCCAATTGATTAATCAAACGATAATCAATTAATCAAACAAGCAATTGGTTAAATAGTTGACCAATTAACAAATAAAAATAGAAGTGAAATAGAACCAGTGCATGTGTCAATTACTGGCATAATGAGCCCCTCTCCCGTAGATACAAAAAAATCTGTTTCAACACACGGGTTCACATCAAAAATCTTGCAAACCAAATACAAAAACGTGTGTGAGTGTGCGCATGCACATGTGTGTGCATGCGTGCATGTTGGGACATTAATTCTTACAAAGAAAGGCAGTCATAAACTGATGGACGAAAATTTAAAGTTACTGTCAATCTTTACCTTATAAAAATTTATCTAATGACTAATTGCTGTCTGTAATCTCTATAGGCATCTACCTGTCCACATAAGCAACATATAGTCATGCATATATATACGTTCACACACTTTAAGAACTAATGTCAAATTCCCATGGACACCCTCTGTATGGAGACCAAATAGCCAAACCAGTCCTAACATGCTTGGTGTATACTGAGAGAAGACACCAATTAATTTAGGGTTACATGAGTAATTAGGAGTAAAAATCATCAGATGATGAATTATTATCAAGATAACTGGAATTAAAAGTAGACTGTTGGCAATGCAGAGAAGAGGGAGGTGGGTGTTGGCAAGAGAAAGAATAACTATGAACTTGTTTCTGTCTTGTTAGAGCTTCTCAGCTCACGCAATACATTGAATATATATATATATATAATATATATATATATATATATATATGTTTTCAATGTCTATTTTTAAAACTAATATTTCATGTGTTAATACAATCTATAATACATTGTCTACATTAGACGGATATTTCTCCTCATCTTGTTTGTTGTTAACACAATGTTTCAGCTGATATACCCTCCAGCATTCATCAAGTGTCTTGGAGGAAATTTTGAATCTCATTTCTCATTCCTAAGGTATTTTTCGATATTATTATTCAGGTCACTGCCTGGATAATAATAATAATAACAGTGAATTGAATAACAATAATAATAATTCGTTCGTTTATTGGCCACAAGGGCTAACAAATATCAATTAAAACATAAAAGGACGAAAGTTACAAAGGGTTTTGTCCGTTTGAAAAAGTCCGTGTACAAAGCAGGATAACAACGAAATGTAAGTAACAATTAAAACTCCCAATAGGGGGAGGCACTTCAAAAGGTTACTCGTGGAAAAACCCATAAAAGCCACGAGAGCCTTGTCAAAAGGTGTGTGTGTGGGGGTTATAGAACCCCTTTCTCCTTTTATATTTCCTTTTAATTCTCACAGGTGTATCCTCAGAATTGGTCCGTTCATACTGGCCATTCTTGCGACATTCACCCACCTTTCAATAAACTTGCTACCAGACATCACTTCCCTCTCTACTCTCATCTTCCTTTTCAAGTGAAACTTGAAAAAGTTGATGAGGCCTTGGCCAAAGAGGAAGGTGTCTGACCTTAGCCCTTTCAAATGGGTCCACCATATCACCTCTTTCGCTACAGCCACTAGGCAAAGGAAAACTGCCTTACGCTCCCGGTTAAAGGAGGTCGGCGGGGCAATCCTCACTATGGATTCAGCAGATAGCCGGATCCGACCTATATGCGACAGTAGCCCATAGTTCAGCAATACTTGGGCACTGGACGAGTGCGTGCAGAACGGTTTTGTCGTCCTGGGTGCACCTCGGGCAGGCCCGTCTGACAGCACTTCCATGCCAGTAGAGTTTATCCCGAACAGGCAGAGCCCCTCGGTAGCACTGCCAGGCAAGGGACCTTTGGAAATTATCCATTGGCCTCAGCCCGAAAGTTCTCCCCAACAGACTGTTTAGCTTGTTATCGTCAACGCCTAGAGTTTCCCCAAGAACGTCGTCGCACTTTTCTTCCACTATCCCTCTATAGGACGCTAGAGTGGAACCACTACCGATCGCATTGCCTGCCTGGTGGAGGGCGGAGAGAGCTTGACAGCACTCAAGGTCTGCGTTTGATCCAAGACTGCAACTCTGTCAAAGAGACGAGCTGCGGAAAGTCGCGTCTGACAAAAGATGACCACACCTTTTCACCATCTAGGAAACACTTGAGATGCTGTAGGCTGAGCGCATGTCTGCACATCAGTAACCACGGCATGCCAAGGCCTCCGTTCAGCGGCCGTTGACAGCAGATGGATCACCTGACCAGTGGTACCTGACTCTTCCACAAGAAGTCGAAGAGCAAGCGCACCAGCTTGGTCAACTAGCAGTTGGGACAAGGGATGACGGTCAATCGGTAATAGATGACGGATGCGATGTACGCATTCGCCACCTCTGCTCGATCTTTCGAGGACAGCTTCTTCTCGGCCCATTTCTGGGTGAGATTGGCCACCCTGTTCGTCACCTCTTCCCAGTTTTTATCCACCTGGAGGTCTGGACTGAACCAGACCCCGAGCAGTTTAATGGGTCCGTCTGTCCAGCGCCCTATGACACTGTTGGACAGCATAGACTTGCCTCTCCAGGTGCCCAGTTGCAAGCCCACGGACTTTTCTGTGTTAATCTTTGCACCTGTCACCGCTTCGTACTCGTTTAGTGTCTCGCCAATCAGGTCAATGTGCCTGTGGCTCAACACCATCACGGTGACATCGTTGGCATAGGCAGACACGCTGTTTCCACCTAGATCACATGGGATACTCCTCAAAGCCTCCAACCTGCGCAGTAATGGCTTGAGAGTCAATACGTACAAGAGGGAGGAGAGAGGGCATCCTTGGTGAACTGAACGCGAGATGTCAAACGGCTCCGAAAGGTGACCGTTCACCCGTATCACTGAACAGATGTTGCTGTACAAAGCAGTGATCCATCCACGGAAGACTGGACCGAAACAGGCTGCCAGGTATCAATGGTCGACCCTATCGAAGGCTTTACTCTGATCTAAATTGATCAAAGCCCCATCCGTGCCAGTGTCGTTACCCACTCTCTCTATGATGTAGCGCATGAGATGGAGATTATCGTGTATCGACCTGGTCGGCACGGCGCATGTCTGTGCATTGTCAATCAGCTTGTCCATGACAAGCGCCAATCTCTTGGCTAACACCTTGGCCAAAATCTTCAACTCTGCATTGAGCAGAGTGATGGGCCTAAAGTTCCCAATAACGTGCCCCTTGTTTGGGTCCTTTCTCAGCAAAGCCACCACCCCTCGACAAACAAAAGCAGGAATTCTCCCGTTTTGCTGCCAGTTGCAGTAGACGTTTGCCAAGAGGCCCGCAAACAAGTCTGACATTGAAGTGTAAAGCTCGTAGGGCAGACCATCCAAACCCGGCGATCTGCCTCTCGTGCAACTCTTCATTGCTTCCTCCACTTCCCAGGCAGATATCAGTCTTTCGCAGCACTCCGCCTCGCTGTCCGAGAATTGCGGTAGGCCGTTCAGGTACACGCCGAAGTCTGTCCCATTGTCCGTCCCACCATTCATCCCAAACAGTTATCGTAAAATACCTTAGGAATGAGAACCCAGGTTCGAAAATTTCCCCGAGACACCTGATGAAGGCTGGACAGTATGTCAGTTGAAACATGTTAACAACAAACAAGATGAGGACAAATATCCATCAAATGTAAATAATGTACATAATTCCTCATCTCTTAAATATAGAGCTGTATTCTATAACACATTCTATTTAAAGATACAATGTATGTGTGTGTATGTATAGGAGTGGCTGTGAGGTAAGTAGCTTGCTTACAAACCACATGGTTCTGGGTTCAGTCCCACTGAGTCTGAACCCTTAGGCAAATGTCTTCTGCTATAGCCTCAGGTCAACCAAAGTCTTGTGAGTGGATTTGGTAGACGGAAACTGAAAGAAGCCCATCGTATATGTGTGTGTTTGTATGTCTGTGTTTGTACTCCCAACATAGCTTGACAACTGATACTGGTGTGTTTACGTCCCCGTAACTTAATGGTTTGGCAAAAGGGAACGATAGAAAAAGTACCAGGTATACAAAAGAATAAGTCCTGGGGTCGATTTGCTCGACTAAAGGCAGTGCTCCAGCATGGCCGCAGTCAAATAAGTGAAACAAATATAATATATATACTGTGTGTGTAATTATATATATGAAAATATACTGTATGTATTGTATTTGTGTTTTCATGTATGTATATATGTGTACATTTGTCTACATGTTTATATGTATTTGTTTTTATATATGCGTTTCCTTGAGTGTGTGTATGTATTAATATATGTAATTTGATGTGTGTGTGTATGTATGTGTAAGTCAGTGCAAGGTGTAAAGAAGAGAAAATCAGAGATAAAGGCAAATGTGATAAGAGAAATATTTTGTGTGAGTTTTACATGTATCCATGGAAATAGTTGAGGTATTAGACATCACAGTTGGTGGGGTGGATTCAGGGTGGCTGGAGAGAGAGAGGGAAGGGATAGTATAAATAAGTGAGGGATGAGGAGAGAGAGAGAGAAGTACTGAAGTGTAGGGGAGGAGAGGGAGTGGTTGAAGGGGAGAACTATTTAACTGAGAGAGGGAAAGGAGGAGACAACATGAAGTTATGTAATACACGCATAAAGAATAATAGATATGTGCACAATAGAATACACAAACATGTATACACACATTCTCATATACAGTATGATATAGTCACCTACATACACATAGACAAGCATACACACCCAGCTTCCTGCTTTATGGAAGTGTTGCCCTTTTGAAAAATGTTGCTGTGACGTGGAGCTCCATACAGGACCATCTTAATGTTGTGGATCCCTCGGACTAATCAGAGGTTATTTATTGACAGCAAACCCCAGCCTATGTAGATTAGAACTGGGCCCCTTGACCCATGAACCGCCTCCGCCCGGGAAATGCCTAGTCTGCTTATTGCCTTAGGACAGCACTGGACCCATAATGTGGTCCCTATTTTTTCCCATTGGCTTCTGTGTTACATGGATGTCACACGAGAAAATGTTTTGTATCACATTAATGGTGGATTTTCATGAAGACATTTTGCAACATGACTGTATGGAGATAACTGTGTGTGTGTGTAGAAGTAGTGTGGCTGTGTGTTTGAAGTTTGTTTCCCAACCTCATGGTTTCAGGTTCAGTCCCATTTCATGGGAGACCTTGGGCTAGTGCCGTCTACTATTGTCCTAGGCTGACCAAAGCATTGGGAGTGGATTTGGAAATAAAAACTGAAAGAAGCTCGTGTGTGTGTGTGTGTGTGTGTGTGTTATCATTTAGTATCTATTTTCCATGCTGGCATGGGTTGGATGGTGTGATTGAAACTGGTAAGCTGGAGGGCTACATTAGGTTCTAATCTGATTTGGCATGGTTTCTACAGCTGGATGTCCTTCCTAATACCAACCACTCCAATATATATATATATATATATAATATTATATATATATATATATATATATATATATATATATATATATATATATATATACATACATACACATACATATGTCTTTTTTTTTTTTATTTTTGGCATTGTGTGACAGCTCTAAGCAAGCGTCATTGTCACACAAGCAGTGTCATTTGTTTCCAATATTTTGGAAGAACATTGTCTGGCCACAGGGAAATATTACCTTGGCTTGGAAACATAGAAATTCTAACCATAGAAATTCTGCCTCAATAAACTCCATTTGGACCATGCAAATGTGGAAAAGTGAATTTCAAAATGATGGTGATGTATGTATATAAGAGAAAAACTGAGTGAGGCTGTAGCTGTGATTTTGTGGAAGTGAACACAATACCTTGTTGTAATATCACCATCCCTGCAGCCACCAAGACCTTGAGCTTTCAACACTGTTCTGCAAATATTTAGACCCAAATACAAATCCCAACCTTTATGCCCAGTTTCCACACCACTCAGTGAATTATGATTTTGATTTGATTTCCCTTTTTCCCTTTCTGTTTTCCTCCTCACTTGTCTTGGAGGTTTTGCTGAGATTTAAACTCGAGCCACCTGGGTGGTGGCCAATGCTAGTGGTGGTATCTGTTAGATACGACTTTATGAGACAGAATTTAATAGGCTAATGCACTTCCTGACGCCAACTCTTAGTCATCTCCTACGACATACCACAGATACAATATACCTATTGTGAAAACCATGAGATATATAAAAGAATTCAAAAAATGGAACAAGAATGCAACAGACGACAACAAAACATCCAGACAGTTAGACGATACAAAAAAGGACAAGCGAAAACAAGGATGGGTCATTCAGAGTTTTCTATCTTCAGTCAAGTTCCGAAACTTCTCGGCAGTTTCAGTTGGTTATACTCGAGACTACTCCCATCTGGCTGGCCCCAAGAAAAATCTAAACTAAGAGCACTATATAATATAATTAATATATATATATATATAATATATATATATATATAATATATATAGATATATGATATAGATATATATATAATATATATAGATATAGATATGATTATATAATAATATATAGATATAGATTATATATATATAATATATATAGATATAGATATAGATATATATATAATATATATAGATTATATATAATATATATAGATATAGATATATATATAGATATAGATATATAGATATAATATATATATATATATCTATAATATAATAGATATAGATATATATATAATATAGATATATATATAGATATAGATATATATATATAATATATATATATTATAGATATTATATAAATATAGATAGATAGATATATATATATAAGATATATATATAGATTATATAGATATATATATAGATATATATATAGATATATAGATATATATATAGATATAGATTATATATATAATATATATATATAGATATATAGATATATATATATAGATATATATTATAGATATATATAGATATAGATATAATATGCATATAGATATAATATATATATATATATATATATATATATATATATTATAATTTCAGTTCTGAGTTGTGGTCATGCTGGGGCACAACTGTTAAAATGGGCAATGAGTGTATATGCTATATTTTGGGTGTTTTTGCTCCTTCATCAGCACCGATTACCTGATACCTTTGGGTCTTCTTGACACCAATACCTTTCATATCATGTATGTATGTATATATGTATGTATGTATGGATGGATGGATGCATGCATAAGAGTGTGTGTGTCTGGTGCAGATTGACCAAGATAGTTGATTTCCCCATTTGCAAAGGGGAGTAGATACACACACACATATTCATTACCACCCAATCTTATATATACACATATACACACATGCATACACAGGCATGTAGACAAGTGAGCAGACAGAAATATACGCACACACAATGAACCAACCTGCCAGTCCACTCTCAGCAGACACATATAAGCAAATGCGGACAGCTGTTCCCCACCTCCACATATCTGTATATCTATCTATTGATAGATAGATAGATAGATATACACAAACACACACACAGTTGTGGAACCAGCCACATAAAGAGTCAACTTTAGTTTTGTTACCAAACAGGAAGTCTTTTGTGTCTCTTTAATGACTATATTTGTCATGGTGTGTGTGTTTGTGTGTATGTGTGTTTGTGTTCTTCACACCTTGAAACTTCCCTGTTTGACATTTAACACTGACTTTCACAGATTTTGATTGGTGGGCAAGGTGGAAAAAAATAAGAAAAAAAAGCTGCCTTCTCTACCTTTTTGTATTTATTACAGGTGTGTTTATATATATTTCTCTGTTTCTTTCTACCTGTGTGGTCATTATGGCTGATTTAATCTTATCTCCCTACAACCTATTGACTTTAAACTTATGCCAGGAAGAATTGAACGGGTGCTTCTACATTCTTTAGACAATGGCTTGTTCAGAACTTATCACCAGTCCACAATAATGGCACTTGCTCTCACACACAGGTATATGTGAACAAATGTATACACACATGCAATAACTTGTGCACATACATCACTTTCTATATATTTGTGTGTGTGTGTGTGTGTGTGTGCACATGCACACTCAATCTGCTAGGATAGTTATCTGTGATCTGTGGGTCTGTACAGCCATGTTTGGGAAACACCATTTAAGCAATCAGGGGACAATAAAGTCCAAAGTCTAACACTGAGGGGATATTAAGGACCAGGGCTCAGAAGCACAAAATTATTAAGGAGCAGGGTTTCACCTTGACAGTACTATTAAGGGACAGAGAGCTTAGCACTAGTTTGAAGGGGCTGTATGGAGCATAAGCTCTCCCCTTGGATATGATACTTGTCTTAATTCACATTTCACAAGGAGGATGGTGATGAGACACAGGGCTATACAAGTTGCAGCAGTGTGACACCAGGCCACATGTACTACAACGGTGTGGCACCGTAGCTACAGGAAGCATACATATACCCCACAGGCCTTGGAGTTATACAAGTGGTGGTGGAGTGACACTGGGACTATAATTACCCTTCCTGGTTGTGTGTGACAGAAAGTTCAACAGGTGACAACACTGACACAAGGCTGTGCAGGTGGTAGTGCAGATGGTGGTGTGATACAGGGCTACACATTACACTATTGGATGAAACAAAGTACAAAGGTACAACACTGCATTATACTGTGACAGGATTACCCAAACCAAGGCAGTTTAAATAATGTCTAATGTTGCCCTGACTAAGGGTCACTTCCTGGGTTTAATGTAAACCTGAGGGTCTCAACCAGGGTTCATGTGACTCTTGCGGGACCAGATAAGATTTTGTTGTTAAAATTTATCTGCAATAAATTGCTTATATTTCTAAAATACACAAAATATTTCAATTTTTTATACAATTCTTTGGAATATTTAATTATAAAAATATAACGGGATTCTTTTTATATACATTGAATGGCTACGAAGGTCCAGTGGAGTAAAATAGGAATGAAAGGGAGCCATTGGTAAAAAGTGGTTGAGTGCCACTGATATAGACAAATGAGGGAGGTAGGGGTCTGAGTCTGTTTATCTCTCTTGTAATGTTAGGTCAATGACCTGTGTGTGGTTATATAACAGACCATTGGGTTGGTGTTGGTCATTGTCTTGATATAAGATAGAACAGAATGTCTGGAGTTGTCTCTATCCAAGACTAACAGACTTAAACATCTGAAGTAGTTTGTGAATATGAGACAGACTTAGGATGTTTGGTCAGTTTTCATATAAGGATCAGGGTGCTGAAGTTGGTTACTATCTTTAAGACATTCAATTTCAAAGTCATAAATAAAAGAAAAAATATATATATATAATAAAACAAGTAATAAGTAAATAAAAATATAAAAAATAATCGTAATTTAGTGTTAATTGAATTGTTTGCCATAATTATTCCATAACCTTTTCATTGTGTCTTGCTTCCTCTCTTCCTTCCCTCTCTGCCAACCCTCCCCCACCACTCCCATCCTCATTGACATTTAGTGAAAAAAACAACTTATAAGTGACATTATATGAGGACCAACAACAACAACAACAACAATTATATATTCCACTTGTGTATGATTGTGTGTATACAGAATTATGTATAGACTCCTACATACAAATATATACATGTAAGCATATATGAAGGCGCACACATGCACGCATGCATATGCAGCTATCTGCATGTGTGCTCACATGCATGCTCAGGAGACAAGCATTCATAATGTATTAATGCATGTGAGCACATGTCAGTGCATGTGCCCACATGCAGAGCCATAAACATGTATGTGCAAACTTATGCTTATACACACACACACACACACACACACACACAGAAGCACTCCTACCCGTACACATCTATTTCTGTGTGTGTGTATGCACATACACATAACCATGCACACGTGCATATATACCCCAAACATACGTATACACATGTACACACACTTGTATATGTATACACACATGTACACAATGACACCATGCATATAAACATTGTGCACATACACACACATTCAGTCATGCACACATACACACACATTCAGTCATGCACACATACACACACATTCAGTCATGCACACATACACACACATTCAGTCATGCACACATACACACACATTCAGTCATGCACACACTCACAGATGACAGTGGATTAGCAGACTTGTTGGAGCATCTGATTAAAATGTGTCACAGTATTTGTTTTGTCCTTTTACATTCTGAGTTCAAATCCCACCAAGATCAGCCTTGTCTTTCATCCTTCCAGGGTTAATAAAATAAAAGAACCAGTCGAGGGTTGTGGATTAATTGAATAATAATTTTGGACAAAAATATGAAAAAAAGAGACAAAACCCATCTTCCAATATTTGTTCCGATTCATTACATTGTGAGTTTCTATCTAACAAAATTGTTGTCAAGTTGAATCAGGGCCAACATTAACCCTTTTGATACCAACCCAGCTGAAACCACCTCTGGCTCTGCAGTGCAAATGTCTTGTTTTCATAAGTTTTGAATTAAAATCTTCCACCAAACCGTAGTCACAATTTATGTTCTTAACCCTAGCTTAATGATAACTAAGTTTTTTTGCTAAACTCTTTGTTATGTTTAAAATTAATTGAAAGAAACACAGAACATCTCAACAGAAATATGGTAACAAAAGGGTTAAGCTGATTTGTTTCATAAATTAATACTTTTTCTTAATCCTTTATCCCCATATAGGGATACCAACAAGATACCAACAATATAGGGATACCAACAAGAGATCCCCATCTGTCTCAATATTTGGCAAAGGATTGTGTTTGTACCCAGGGGTAGCCACCTGCCATTTATTTTTGGTCTGCTACACTTGTCTCCTTTAGGGTGGCCATCAGAAGGCTTACCTTGTAACGATGGGAATTGGCTTCCATAGGGTGTGTCCCAGCTTACGTCATTTCCTTTTCTTGATCTGGGTTTTGACAAACTGCTGGTTTGCCTGTTCCAATAAGGCTTTAGCTGTCTTGCCATCTCACTCGAAGCATCTTTATACACACACATTCTCTCATTTGTTTCTTGATTTTAGTGTCAAGTTCTCCATGCTAGAATGGCTTAGACAGGGAATTGATCTCAAGGCTGGATACTCATCCAGTTACCAACCCTCAAGTGATTTTCAAGCTCAGCTCCTTGATTTCTTTGGTTCATCAGTTGTAAACATCCTATTTTTTTTGTTTTTTTGTGGAGGTTGGGGTCAATCAATGTGACCTTCCTGTTTTAAGGCAATAGGATATGATTTCACTGAGATTCGGTTGCTATTTCTAGCAGGTCAAGTTGCCACATGCATACTTCCTTTTTGACTCCTAAACAGTGGTGTGGCAAGTTTTTTCTCAGATTTTTTTTCTTTTCTATGAGAAAACCCAAACTCCACCACCACCATCACCACTACAGCCACCACCATCACTACTACTATTAATAACTATTACTAACTGGTTTACTTAACTGTTGTGTTTACTTAACTGTCTTGAGAGGTTAGTCATCATCTGGAGCTAATGTAATCCTAGGTTCCAATCTCATCTGGAGCTAATGATGTAGGAACCGGCATCTGTTTACCATTAACTACCCTGACTCTGTCACTTCACTACATCCTTTTCTCAACACACTGTCTGTCTGTCTGTCTGACTTCAGAAGTTTGTGTTTATGCATGTTTTATGTGTGTGTATTTATATATAAATATACACACAGGCACACAAATGTATAATTAGATGTGGGTGTATATATGAATGTGTGTGTGTATGTGTGGGTGTGTAAATTTGAATGGTACTCGCTAACATAAGGATGTATGTAAAAGCATACGTATACTGATATGTGTGTGTGTGTGTGTGCATGTGTATATATGTGTGCTTATACACACATGCATACAGATATGTACATACACATATATAAATGCAGGTATGTCAGTATTTGGATGCTTTTACATACATTTGTATTCATATTAGAGAGTATACATATGTGTACATATACATACATACACATGTATATAATGTATGTACATATATATATAATGTGTGTGTATATATAATGTATGTACATATATATATATATAATGTGTGTATAGGCTCAAGGCTGAATATTCGTATGGAGGGGCCAGTCAATTATCTCATTCCCAATCTTTGGGTGGAGTTTAAAGGCAAAGAGAACCTTACCCAGATTTGAACTCAGAATGTGACATTTCTTCCAATGCTCAAATGATTTTTCCAATCCACTGATGCGTGGATGTGTAAGTGTACACACACACACACACACACACACATGTTGATTGGCATAAGACAAGGTGTTTAGCTGTAGAAACCCTACCAGAATAAACAATGAAACATGGCACTGTTCTCTTCCGCCTCAAGATCTGGTCTTTGTTGTGGTTTGGTGGCCAGTGTGCCTCAGTGACCCTGTGAGAGATGCCAAAGAACAACAAGCTCCTGGTAGAGTCTCCGATGCTGGACAAGCAAAAAGACAGAAGCCAGACTAATATTTGGACCCTCTATTCCCAGCAGTAAAACTTGGTTTGCAGATGACCAAGTCCCCTACCAAGAAAAAAAAGAAAAGAAAAACAAAAGTTATGGAAGCCTTGATAGCAATTGAAAATGAACTAGAGAGAAGGGCCTTCCCTCAGGTAAGCTTCTGCCCACAAGGGATTTGTTCCATAGAAATAGGTGGAGGCAGGATAGTGAGACAGGGCTGGAAAAGCAAGGATCCAGCTGGAGAGAAGCAGAAAAGACAATCGATAGTCAAGAACAGCAAAGCAAAGTTGTTGTTTGCCTGAATTCTATGGGGAGAGAAAAGGGCTGAAGTAAGTACAGTCCTCAATCTCATTGGTTCCTTTTTTTAATCATCCAACTTCTGGCAGCATGGAAAATAGAAAGCAAATGATGATGATGTTTCATATATAATCTTCTGCTGCTCTAATAGCTCTACCAATCCACCGATGTGTGTGTGTCTGTTCACACAGTTTGAAGTGTGTATTTATTAAGACTAATTAACAGCTAATTAGTGTCTTCACCACCTGAGAAATATTGACCAAAAATTTTAGAATCTAATTATTAACAGACTATTAACAGAATCTAATTATTAACAGACCTCCAAGCTAGTGTTTTTGTGTGTGGAGTGGAGATGGGGTAGGTAAGTTTTTATTTTGTGGGTAGGAATATGGTGAGTGAACGTGAGAGTAGTGTTTATGGTTTTGTGTGTGTGTATGTTTTTAGTGTATATTTGTGTTTATTGTGTGTATTTCAAATTTGTTCAGCCTATCTCTGGGGATTGTCGTGACTGGAATGAACTACTTGATCAGGACTGGCCTTGGGCTAAGCAGGAACAGCAAAATATGGAGGGATGAGATTAAACGGTCTGCAAACAGTGTTTATTTCTACACTTGTGTGTGTATGTGTGCTTATGTTTATATTGAACTCTGTGTATGTTTATGTAATCTGTTGGGTGTACATGTATGTTTATATGTATCTGGCTTTGTATACATGTCTGTCTGTGTGTGTGTGTGTGTGTGTAAGGGTGCATGTACATGAATATTTGTGTGGGTGTTTGTATATTTGGGTGTGAGTTTATGCATGTTCAGGCATGTATATATTTGTGTGTGCGTGTATATATATAATATATATGTGTGTGTGTTTACATATATGTACACACACACACACACCTGCTGTTTTATACACTCCATGTGTTGGAGAGTTCTACAACTTTAAAATATTTTTGTTAGTTTTTGGTGAAAGTGTTTTTGCAGATGAAAAAGACCATTTGTGTGAAGGGAGAGAGTAGACCCTTACTGTGTTTGATTAAAAAGGCAGAAAGTATGTCCTTAGATCCCAAGCATCATAGACTTCACATGAAACTAGTGTTAGTATCAGTGTTGTAAATGTTGTAAGTGTTGTAAACAGATAATGGCCCTTCATTATAATCGTCATCGTATAACGTCCTTGTTCCTTGCTAGCATGGATTAAATATTTTGTCATCGTCTGATGGAACCAAGCCCTGCTGTTTTCTGCTTTCGCATGGTTTCTTTGACTGGATGCCCTTCCTAATGCCCACCATTTTACGGAGTGTGGCCTGGATTGCTTTTTTTCTTTTTTTTTTCTTGTGATACCAGCACTAGTGGGGTCAGCAAGTAGCTTGCAGGACCCTAACCCCAAGGCAGTGGGGCAGTTTTAGTTATGGAGATGAGGGGTTAAAATAAAAGAAGGCTGAGTAGGTTTGTCTCTGTAGAAGAGCTCCACAACTACTCAGAGTGGATGTGTGATTGGGTGGAGCTGGTGATGAGGTGTCTGGGTGGCCAAGATGCAAAGTGAATGGTAGTGGGAGACAGACAGATGTGCTGGGTAGATGGGTTGGAAAAGTGTAGGGGGAGGGGCAAGAGACAGGGGAGTGTGTGAGAAGAGGGAGGTTACAACTGATAATGAAACAATCTATTTTGTCTTCATGTTGTTTAATCCTCTCCAAGTAGGCTTATGATAAAAAATATTCCAGCCATGACCATCCTCCCATTTTTTTGTTCTTGTTTTTCGGTGACCAATATTATAAAATGTGTCCTTTTGTAGTATAGGTAGTAGATTGTGATTTGAGAGACATTTAGCTGCTATATCTACCAAGCATGTATAGGTTCCTTTGGTTGCTTTACATATAATGTCGTAATTTTTTTTTTTTTTGCTTTTTGAAAGTTTCGTTCTTGTCATCTAAGGTCAGTTCTGACTGCACAAGCTTAACTCATTGAGATAATCTGGCCAACAAACTGGATTTAATCTGCAAATCATTTGTTCCAGATATGCAATACCCACAATATGTGCAAACATAGCTTATGGTTCACAAATTTGCTTCCTGGCCACATGGTTCTGGGTTCAGTCCCACTGCATGACACCTTGGGAAAGTGTCTTCTACTATAGCCCCAGGCCAACCAAAGCCTTGTGAGTGGATTTGGTAGATGGAAACTGAAAGGAACCTTTGTATGTGTGTGTGTGTTACCGACTGTCTCTTTGCTTTGACATCATGATAGTTGTAAATGAGTGTCATTGTTATACAAGCAGCAGCCTTCATTTCCACTCTTCCATGAAAAACCTGTCTGGTCATGGGGAAATGTCACCTTACTTGGAAACAGGTGATGGTTGGCGACAGGAAGGGCCCCCAGCTGTAGAAACTTGCCTCAACAAATTCTGTCTGACCTATGCAATCATGGAAAAGTAGATGTTAGAACAACAATGTGGATAATGATGATGACATTGAGCTGAAGGCCATGTTGTATACTCTGACTGCTGTGAAGAATCATTTCAGAGGAAATATTCTAAGCCTAGGGCTGTTGTATTGTTACTACTGTACATTCCATTTCTATACATCAGTAAATTCTGTAGTGATGGTCACAGCAAAGGTGAGCAAGATGAACTCAGTTAAAGCACTTCAGTTGCTGTTCCTCATGAGTCTCTTATCAGGATTTGAACTCAAAACTCATTTCCTGTTATGTGCTCACATGCATTAATGCATTAGGAATGCTTGTCTCCTGAGAGCATGTATGGGAAGACACATGTGGGTAGCTGCACATAATGTGTGTCTTCATATATGCTTATATATGTAAGGCGGCGAGCTGGCAGAAACGTTAGCACGCTGGGTTCAAATTCTGCCGAGGTCGACTTTGCCTTTCATCCTTTCAGGGTCAATAAATTAAGTACCAGTTATGCACTGGGATCGATATAATCGACTTAATCCGTTTGTCTTTCCTTGTTTGTCCTCTCTGTGTTTAGCCCGTTGTGGATAGTAAAGAAATATATATATATATGCGTATGTGTATATTTGTGTGTGTGTGTGTGTGGTGGGGAGTATTAAAACAAAAACATGTGTTTCAACAGAAATATGGTGACAAAAAGGTTAACTTGTTAAAAAAAAGAGTCCAACACACTTTGTTTTCCTCTTCATGTTCTACATTGAAACTTTTAAGTCTTCATGGATTTCCCAAAAGCCATAAAAAGGTGTGAGTTTCTGAAGATCAACGGTGGCTTGGGTCAGCTTGGCTCAGGTCACCAGTGACTTGTGTTTAGAGTGTTGGGCTCACAATCATAAGGGTCGTGGCTTTGATTCCAGGACCTTATGATTGTGACCTTCAGCAAGTCACTTCATTTCCCATTGCTCCAGTTTACTCAGCAAAAAATAAATACCAGTCA
Organism: Octopus sinensis; assembly: GCF_006345805.1. Taxonomy (NCBI): domain Eukaryota; kingdom Metazoa; phylum Mollusca; class Cephalopoda; order Octopoda; family Octopodidae; genus Octopus; species Octopus sinensis. The sequence continues at coordinate 2,335 of NW_021832421.1, read as the reverse complement.
TTTGCTGGGGCAGCTGTTTCTCACCTCAGTTCTCATATTCTGAATGATCTGCTGGATGAAGGATAAGGAGGGCCAAGAAGGTGGCTATGTCTACCTGTGATTATACAGGCCCCCTAAAACAATTAGCCAAAGCCTGGCACAAGTCATACACAATTATCAATGACAGCAATGGTTTTGTTGGGTTATTTTTTTCACTTGTTCCAGTCATTGGACTGTGGCCATGCCCGGGCATTTCCTTTAAGGGTTTTTATTGAACAAATTGACCCTAGGACTAAGGTTTTTTTTAAAGTCTGGTGATGATTCTATCATATCTTTTGATGAACTGCTGAGCTATGGGGATCAGCAGTGGGTGAGGGGACAAATACAGATACAAAAACATATACATGATGAGCTTCCACACAGTCTCCATTTGCCAAATTGACAGAAAAGTCATTGGTTAGGTCAGGGCTATAAAAAGAAGAAACTTGTCAGAGGTGCTGTACAGTGGGATTGAACCCAGAACCACATGAATATGAAGCAAGTTTCTTTACCACAGCACCATGCCTATGCCTGGACTTACCTTATGCTTGGCACATGGCATTCAGTGTGTGGAATGCAAATCAAATCCAACATGACAGATATCTTACGGACAAATATAACAAGTCTGCCAGTAGCCATGATACTCGTTTTGACATTTGATGTTATGGGGAGGCCTTCATACTTTCCCTCCACCAGTCTCTCTTGTTAACCAATTGTAATCAACTGAAGCCCCCTCACTCTCTCTCGCTCCTCCCCCTTACTCTCCCCTCTCATAAGTATCGTGACATGCTCTTAGACATATTAATCACGTGTGTGTATATATGTGTGTATGTTATGATAGATCGCTAGCCACTACACATTCTTTATTTTCTCTCCTTGTTCCTTTCTGTAGAAGAGCGTAGGTTCAAAACGTTAAAGACTTTTTCACTTCCTGAGTGTTAAACTAATACATCTGTTTGTTGTCTACACCACCTGTCTTCGTCTTGTGTTGTTTTGTGAATTCTCCCAATATGTATATACCCACATGCACACACATACTTGTGTGTATATATATATATATATAATCAATGGTATTTCCTGCATAACTGAAAGCAAGCTATATACAACATCTTTATATATATATATATAAATAAATGAATGCAAATAAATCACGTTGTTAATATGTCTGTTTTGTTTATTTTTCTTTAAACTTTCAATACCAGAAACTGCTTTGATTATATATATATATATATATATATATATATATTATATATATATATATATCTATATATATATATATATATATATATATCGTTGCTCTTATGTTCAACTAACGTATGTCCAAATGCATTCTTTTCCAATATTTAATTTTGTGTGCAATAGTCAGTTCTTTTGGTTAAACTATTCTATCTCCAGCTGCTGGAGATGCCAAGATATGAAAATTGTCAAAGTGTAATACAACAGTTTAACATTTTTCAAAAGTGTAGTAAGTCCCACATACGACAGTTTTGCAAAAATATTTCCGACTCAAAATATCATACATACATGGAGTTAGAATTTTATGCATCCAACAAAGTATTATTGTTAGGCCGAAACTGTTGCTAATGTAAAAAGAAATGGAATGGTGAAACTATTTTACCATTTTCTGAAAAAGCAACATTTTGGACTTACGACACTTTTGCATAATAGCAACGATATATATATATATCATTGCTGTCATGCAAAAGTGTTATAAGTACATATTTATTTGGTATTGTTGTTCAGCTTGTAGGTATTGGTGTTGTATGTGTGTATATATATATATATATGTGTGTGTGTGTAATGTATATGTAATTGTACCTTGTTAACAAAGCCTTGTCACATTGTAAAATGTTGTGCTTCAGCAACTATGAATTGTAATAAAATATAAACACACCTTGTTTACCTGTTTAGAGCACTACCGTTACCAGACAACAGCTACTGGGTGGACTGGGAGGGAGGAGGGAGTTAGCGAAGGATGGGGGGTGGAAGTGGCATAACAACACATAATGTAGCCTCTAATTAATTGACCCACCACCATTAGTTATTAAAGGAATAAAATAATAATAATAATAATAATCCTCTAGATGGTGTCTTTCACCTGTAACACAGAAACCCACCTAAATAGACCTGATTAACCCCTATATCTACCTACCTGTATATAAACGTACCCTTTATGTAGACTGACAATGAGCTTTCTACCCCTGCCCCACTTCCTTAATGATTCATCTTAGGTTCAAGGTTATGAAGTTCTCTCTTCCTCTCTCTCCTTCTCTCTCTCTTTCTCTCTCTCATACACAACATTTCTTTACATTATGGC